>NW_025867973.1:12251-23148 GCF_002878395.1 Capsicum annuum
GACCCCTTCAAAGTATAGTTGTGTAGTTGGGATTTGGGGTAAAGGTTGGGGGTATTTCACCATTTTCTCTTTGGAATTCTTGCTATCAATTAGGTTTAATATTATCTCTATATAAACAGTTTCATTGTATTAACAACTTGCAATATTAATCTTTTTCTGTTTTAGTATTACAGTTTTAAATCAAATTACAACGTATTCGCATAAAACTCGAAGCTTGAGATTAGCTTAACTCTACGAGAAGAACTTGGCTATGTTGTCCACCATTGATGGTCCAGCGAATACTAAAAAGTAGATGCTATTTATAGCTTTTGCTGCTTTTATTTAATGATTAGAAACTTCAAGTTTATTATAACTGAATTAGTGTTTATTAGTTTACTTGTTCTAATATTGTTTGAGGTTTTGAGTCATATTGTTGCTCCTGGTTGCTTTCTCTGAGATATCATAGGAGTATTATTCATAAGACTTAGTCCCAAACTTGAGATGATCTTCTATATCAACAAAAATGATTTAGTTGTTGTTATGCTTTAAAAAAAAAGAAAACGAAATTGAACAAAAAGTAATATATATGGCTGGACGACTTAATCTTATGCTAATAACATTAATAATCTTCTTGATGAAAACAGATTCATGCCTACAATATCCATATATATTATAAATATATAAATTCTAACAAAGAATTTGATGGCTATACTTGTTCAATCTTCGAAAAAATTTATTTAACTAAAATAACTACAATACCAAGATATTTGGCTTCTTAATTTTTTTAGTAGAATTATATTAAAAGTTTAGTATTTAAGATTTTAAAATCGATTAAAATATTGTTAATTTATAGCAATAAACTGTTATTTTGATAGAATTTTTTATATCTTTCGCTTTATAATCAAATTGAGAAGATTTTTTATCATTTGAAGTGTATTTGTGTGTTGGCATTAGTCATACTTCCTTCTAACACTAATTGAAAAAATTCAATTTGTTAAGATGCACCGCTTATTTATTAGGCGTATTATTCTCTTTCTTTAGTCCTTGACTGAAAATCGTCCGTTACTACATTGATGATTTCATTCATTCATAAAAATTTCTGGTTGCCCCAATTTTGCAATAACAGTATTTGTATGTATTGAGATCTTAGATACCAACAATCTTATTTGCTTAATCAATTATTGTATTATTTGTTGAACTTGGATATAAATTAGTTTTGTTTCATTGACTTAGGATGAACTAGCCTATTATTTTTAGTACAACAATATATTGATTGTAGTCCCAGAAATACAGTCTAGGAAAGTGAAAGGATAGTTGAAGCAAAGGGAAATTAATTTAGATAATATTATTTTATTTAGCATATTTATAGGTCATCCAAATTAAAAAGAAATCAAGTGAAGCCGGAATTTCAAACATATTGCTTTGTCTCAAAATTGTAAAGAATAAAGTATCCCTATGCAAGATATCTGGGAAAATGTTGGGGTGATCTTATTGTGTATGCTCCAACTATTCTCATATGTGTTGTTTTGACATTGTCTTCAATTAAAGTCTTGATTGTAAGCCTTTTTGTTATTGCAATTGATTTAATTTGTGATGCAACCTTTTCTTAAGCTTATTGAAAAGAAGAGTTGGTTGAAGTATTTGTTAGTACTACAAATCATGTTAGATTGATAGAAATATCAACACATTTTACGTTGTTACCTGTTTGGCAAAAGATCTTATATTATAACGTATCATCTGTAACAATAAAAATATTGTAGTATTGTTCCCACTTTATGCCTGTTTAGGTTGCAATTGACATCGTCATGCAAAATTCTAATTCACAAAAAATTGTATTAATTTATGATAATATTTAATTGAGCATGAAATTTAAAAATGAAAAAAAAAACACTATTAAAATGTATGATCTAAAATAAATCATAATATTTTTATGGTTATAACTCATCTTATTAAGGACGGAATAAAAGGTTTAAATAATTATATTATTAAATACTAAATATAAAAAAAATTACATAATGTTATTCTTTTCTATGTTTTTTTGGTAACAAGGCGATATATTAGATAAACCAAAATAGAGGTTTCTTACAAACTGCTGACTTTTTAGTCAGGTACAAAAATATGAGTATCAGCATTCTGATAATTAGTACATTGATTGATTTTCCTAGTAAACTGTAACGCCCCGATTTTCTGAACCGATATGCTACACGGTGCTTATGACCCCGAAGGACCACAAGCTAACCCATGACTGATATCTGTACTTGTACACTGCATAATATACTTGTAAAATGCGAAAAACATGAACAATAGTCCATAAGGTTCAACTGAATAAAGAAACTGTCAAAACACGACATCCATGTGGGTAGCAAATACCCAAAACAACTAAATTTGAACTGAATCTAAATACTAAATCTGAAAACCTCTAAGTACTGTCTGAATAAGGAGTTGAAGGAACATGTCTCCAACTAACTCCGTAAATTGAAAACTAACTGAATTAATAAATGAATAAATCAAGTAATATCGTCCTCAAATGAAGAGGACTCACTGCAACTCTATGTGCTGAATGCGACTGCTACTGCTGGTCTGAAACTCGTGTCTCTGAACCTATAGTGTAACATAAAAAGAAAGCACCATAGCGCAAATGCGTCCGTACAACTGGAATACTGAGTATGCGAGTGAGGTAGGCTAATGCAAAGGGTTTACATGCATGAAGAATGCTAACTGACTGACTGATATGAACGTAAGAGTGCAAACATACATACATAGTAACTGAAATCATGAGTGCGTGATAGCTAAATCTGTATGTTAATACATGGCTGAAAATGTAGTTCTGATCTGACATTTTCTGTATCTGACAGTCCTGAATCTGATGGAACTGTCTAAGTTCCGTACTATAACTGAGATTTGACTGTATCTAACAGTCCTGGTATATGGATATCTGAAGAACTCTCTAAGTTTTTTAACTAAGACTGAGTCTGAAACTGTGGGAGGTAGTTGTTTAACCGATATGCTCCATGTATGCTAAAGTAGCTGAACTGGGGCCCAATCACTGCCCTGATTGGAAGGATGTCAATACCGTACCATGGGTAAAGACATGCTGTGAGTAACCCTCAAATCTGGCAGTGTCCCCAAAAGAGAACGACGGATGTCCGCCCCATTAACCTTCAAGCTGGCAGTATTGATGTCTTAACCTATGTTGGCTACATAGTTGTGGAACGCAAGGATTGCTTCTAAGAATCACACCTTCATCTGAAGCAGGTGAGTTCCCATCCTTGGGTTCGCTCGGTGCTAACGCCTACTCCCATCTGAAGAGACTGAACATGACTTAACTGACTATAAATAAACTGGGTTTACTGAATTTTCTTTGACTGAAGGAATAATACTGATAACTGACTGAGATCATGAGGTTTCTGAGGTTTCCTGAGTCACATGACTGACTGAATTCTATAGAATATGGCTTGGCTAAAGATATCGTGACAACATGACATGGCTCTAGGCACACAGCTATAGTTTTGGGTACGAATACCCCCAGGACTCGATAGAAGAAAATTGACACACATGACATGACTTGATCACAAGATTTGAGTCCACAATTCATAATATCATAAGTAAGGGATAGTGTACTTTATGAGTCTATTCAATATCTCAAACATGGTTGGGAAAGCATGGATACATTTCGTGTACATGTTCTATAATTCCATTATCACGCATGCTTCACACCACAACAATAGCAACACATAAATAGCATGGAATTCATATTGAGTGTATAGCTAATATGGACTTGTCATTTAGGTATCATAAAATCATGTAAATATAGATTTCTAGCATCCTAGGTATTTTAACAAACAACTTGCATGCACACCTTGGGCATAAGTTTTCTCAACAAATGTTAATCATCTTGAACCACCCAATTTCATGGGTTTAACCACAAACATGCATACTTCATGGAAATCATCTTAAAATAATATTCTAAAGTTTAAACAATGGTCATTGATATGAACAACATCACATAGCAAAAAGGAAATCAAAGTTTCTCATTTAAAATCATGGTTCTTGAACTCTATGAACAAAAGGGGTCCATAGATGAACACTACGCATACCTGACTCAAGGTTCTTGATGTTTTTTGAACTAGAAGGATTTGAATCCTTTGATTCTTGAAGAAGATTGAGTCTTGGTCTTAAAGATTTAATTTAGGTAGAAACCCTAGTCATTGTTTGTGAAATAAAAGTGAGCTAAATGGCTGAATTCGGACTTATCTGGGTATATATAGGCAGGTGATAAGTGACCAATATACCCCTATTAAAATGGCCTAGAAATAAGCTGAACGTGGCGTGTGATGGTCTGACTGATGGTCCGTCAGACTCCTGGTGGACCGTCATTCAGCCTGTCAAATATGGACTAGAAATGGGCTTCACTGGATAAGGGTTGGCGGCCTGGCTGACGATACGTCACAACTTTGATGGTCCGTTAACTCATCCGTCAGTCCTTATCCAGAACATGGCTTAACTGGTATGGCTTTGATGGTCCAAGTGGTGGTCCGTCACTAAGTTGACGGTCTACCAACAGGGCCGTCGCACCTGCGCAATTCTGACTGTTCTGAGTAAAATGTCCATAACTCCTTCGTCTGACGTCGAATTTGGATGAAATTGGTATCATTGGAAAGCCAACTCAATTCCCACGTGATAGAAAGTGAAAATCTCAAAAATACTGCATGTACAAAACAGATTTGCATTTCAAAGTAAGTCCTAGCATTCTTGAGATGATTTCTAACTAGGAAAAATACATGAGTATTATAATATCTCCCCCTTGAGAACATTCATCCTCGAATGAAACTGACTTGGAGGGGAAATAGTGATCTGAACATGAATAGATGGAACATGATCTCACGACTGACAAACTGTACATAGCATACTGATCATGCATATCTGATGCATGGATAACTGATAATGAATACGTAACTGAGCAATCTGATAAACTGAGTTTCTCAAGGTGTGAATGCATAGCTGATGAATGATTAAATATTGTACCGACACATGAGCGCATGTCTGAGTATGCAATAGCAATAGATACTAAGTTTATACTGAATGCTGAACGTGAAACTGAATAAGCTTAAGAAGGACTGTTACCTTGAGCTTAATCTGAATTGGCCGAGAAAAGGTGAGGGTACTTGGTATGCATGTCTGCTTTTGTTTCCCAAGTAGCTCCCTCATGAGACTAATTTTGCCAAAGAAATTTGACTAGAGGGACTTCTTTGTTTCTCAATTGATGAGTCTGATAGTCTAATATTTCAACTGGAGTCTCTTCATAAGAGAGGCTATTCTGAATGTCAATGCTCTGAATAGGGACTACAACTGTTGGGTCACCTATGCACTTCTTGAGCAAAGAGATATGGAAGACTGGATGGACTGAGGCTAGATATGAAGGTAATTCAAGCTCATAAGATACCTTGCCGATGCGACTGAGAATCCTGAAGGGACCGACATAGGGAGGACTGAGTTTTTCTTTCTTGCCGAACCTCTTCACTCCCTTCATGGGAGAGATCTTAAGATAGACATAGTTGTTGACCTGGAACTCAAGATCCTTTCTATGAACATCTGCATAAGACTTTTGTCGGCTTTGAGCAGCCCAGAGTCTCTCTCGGATCAACTGAACTTTCTCTAAGGCGTCGAATACCAAGGACCTATGACTGAGGCTCACTAACTTCGAACCAACCGATTGGAGATCTACACCTCCTACCATAGAGAGCTTCGAATGGAGCCATCTGAATACTGGAATGATAGCTATTGTTGTATGCAAATTCAACCAAAGGCAAGTGGTCATCCAACTTCCTTTGAAATCAACTGCACACGCCCTTAGCATATCTTCCAGAGTCTGAATGGTCCTTTCTGCTTGACCATCTTCCTGATGATGAAATGTTGTACTGAGATAGACTTAGGTACTAAGACCTTTTTAGAATACTTTCCAGAAGTGAGAGGTGAACTGGGTACCTCTGTCTAAGATAATAGATGAGGGAACACCGTGTAATCTGACCAACTCCCTGATGTAGAGTTTGGCATAATCCTCGGCTAAGTAAGAAGTACGAACTAGAAGTAAATGAGCTGATTTGGTCATTCTGTCTATGATGACCCAAACTGAATCATGCTGACTATGAGTACGAGGAAAACCCATCATAAAGTCTATGTTCACTTCTTCCCACTTCTAAGTAGGAACGGTGAACTCCTGTATGGAACCACTAGGTTTCTAATGCTCTATCTTAACCTACTGACATGTAGAGCACTTAGCCATAAACTCTTCAACATCTCTCTTCATCCCACTCCACCAATAGATCTCCCGTAAGTCGCGGTACATCTTAGTGGCCCCTGGATGAATAGAGTATCGCGCACCATGTGCTTCTTAAGAATTTGTTGCCTCAAGTCATCTAAACCTGGAACACACAAACGACCCTGACAACGAAGAACACCATATCCCCCTGGGAGAAAACCTCAACGTTCTAATTCTGAACTGACTCTTTTAGATTGACAAGGCTACAATCTCTGTCTTGCTTTTCCTTTACCTCAGAAACTAGAGATGACTTTAAACTATTCTGAACACATACACCACCCTCTGAAGAATCGACTAAGCAAATGCCTAGTCTGGCAAGCTGATGGATTTCCTGAGCTATTTTTTTCTTTCTATCCTCAACATGAGAAATACTACCCATGGAGAGTTTACTGAGAGCATCGGCCACAACGTTGGCCTTGATCAGATGGTAAAGAACACTCATGTCATAATCCTTCAAGAGCTCTAACCACCTTCTCTAACAAAGATTGAGATCTTTCTGAGAAAAGAAATACTAGAGACTCTTATGATCTGTAAAGACGTCTACATGAACTCCATAAAGATAATGTCTCCAAATCTGTAAGGAAAAGTCTACGGCTGCTAACTCAAGATCATGAGTAGGATAATTCTTCTCATGTGTCTTTAACTGTCTAAAGGCGTAGGTTATGACCTTACCATGCTGTATGAGGAGACAACCTAAACCTACTCTGGATGCATCACAATATACCACGAAACCGTTTGAACCATCTGGAAGGGTTAGAACTGGAACTGAGGTGAGTCGAGTCTTCAATTCCTGAAAACTCTTCTCGCATGAATCTGACCACTGAAATTTGACCTTCTTCTGAGTCAATCTGGACATAGGAGATGCAATAGAATAAAATCCCTTGACAAACCATCTGTAATAGCCAGTCAAACCCAAGAAACTCTTGATATCTGATGGAGAAACAGGGCGAGGCCAATTCCTTACTGCTTTGGTTTTCTGAGGATCCACTCTAATGCCATCATCGAAGACAATGTGGCCAAGGAATGCTACTGATCTTAGCCAAAATTCACACTTGCTGAACTTGGCGAATATCTAATGCTCTCTGAGAGTCTGAAGAACAATTCTGAGATGGTTTGAATGATCACGCTTTGTGCGATAGTAGACCCGAATATCATCTATGAAAACTATGACGAACATGTCCAAGTACTGCTTAAACAGCCAATTCATCAAGTCCATAAAAGCTGCAGGTGCATTGGTAAGACCAAAGGACATGACTAGAAATTTGAAGTGACCATATCGAGTACGGAAAGCTGTCTTTGGAATGTCACATTCTCTAACTCTGAGCTGATGATAGCCTGATCTGAGGTCTATCTTGGAGAAGTAACTGGCGCCCTGAAGTTGGTCAAACAGATCATCTATTCTAAGAAGTGGATACCTGTTCTTGACCATAACTTTGTTGAGCTAACGGTAATCGATACACATTATGAGAGAACCGTCTTTCTTGCCACGAATAAGACTGGTGCACCCTATGAGGATACACTTGGCAAGATGAATCCCTTATCTGAGAGATTCTTCAACTGATTTTTTAGTTTCTTAAGCTCTGCTGGTGCCATTCTGTATGGTGGAATAGAGATAGGCTGAGTATCTGGGAGAAGGTCTATGCTAAAATCTATTTCCCTTTTGAGAGGAATGCCTAGAAGATCTTCGGGAAATACATTAGAATATTTATTAACCACTGGGACTGATTCGAGACTGGGAGATTCGGAGTTGGAATCCTTAATATGCATGAGATGATAAACACATCCCTTAGATATCATTCTCCTTGCCCGAAGGTAGGAAATAAGCTGAACCCTAAAAGATGAAGTACTACCCTGCCACTCTAAGACAGGTTCATTCAGAAACTAGAACTGAACTATTCTATTTCTGCAATCGACTGTGGCATAGCAGGAATAAAGCCAATCCGTGCCAAGAATGACATCGAAATCAGTCATATCTAATTCAACTAAGTCTACTGAGGTGAATTTCTGAAATATCATAATCGGGCAATTCCTGTATACCCACCGGGCTATGATGGTTTTACCCACTGGGGTAGAGACTGAAAAAGGCTCTGCTAGAATTTTGGGACTAATTCTAAAATCTCCTGCTATAAAAGGAGTATAAAAAGATAAGGATGCACCTGGATCTAGCAAAGCGTAAAAATGAACATGGAAAATATGTAACATACCAGTAACAACGTCAGGAGAATTTTCCTGATCCTGTTGGGTCTGAAGAGCATATAGTCTATTTGGGTGTTGCCCACTATTAGCACTGAAAGTGGCACCCTGCTGATTCAGGTGACCAGACTGAGCTGGGGAATGGAGATCTTTCTGTTGACCTGACAGAGGACAATCCTTGATCCTGTGGCCTGGCTTGCCACATTCAAAAGAAATATCACAACCGGCTCTGCAAATACCCTTGTGGTTCTTACCATAAGTCTGACATATGGGATTAGTTCAGGCACTGCTAATATTGCCCTGATACTTAGAGCCTGGGGCTCTATCTTGGTTACCCTCTCTGAACTTAGGAACTGAACCACTGGCTGTAGAATGAGCTGAAGCTGATGACTTGGGATGAAAATGTGAATGGTTTTTTCCCTCAGATTTAGGTGGTGCAAAACTGAAACTGCCTGATCTTTCTCTCTTATTCTACCTCTCTCTAGTCTTAACATTTTGCTCCTCTATCTACTGAGTATAGGTCATGAGTCGTGATAAGGTCATATCACTATTCAGCATCGCAGACCTACACTCATTTACAATACTGTCATTCACCCCTGACATGAATTGCTCATCTTAGCCCTATTATCTGCAACCATATGAGGGGCATATCTAGCTAGCTGAGTAAATCTGAGAGAATACTCCCTAACCATCATGTTTCCCTGCCTGAGGTTGATGAATTCAAGAACTTTGGATTTCCTCAACTCTTGGGGAAATAATCTGTCTAAGAAAGCCATGACAAATTCCTCCCACTAAATAGGACCTGCACCATATACCCTCTCGGATTTCCAATGTTTGTACCAAGTGCGACCCATATCTTGCAACTGATATACGAATAACTCAGCACTCTGAACAGAAGTAACACCCATGATGTCAATGACCTTCTGGACTTGCTCAATGAACTCCTAAGGGTCTTCATTAGACTTAGACCCAAATAAAGATGGAGGGTTCATCTGGGTAAAGTCCCAAATCCTAGCTACTGCGGAATTTGCCACTGGATTGGCCAGAATAGCTGGTGGCCGTTCATTGTGGGCAGCCACAGACTGAGCAAGTATAGTAAATACGGCTCTAAACTCTGCATGGGAAATATGTTCGCCCAAAGGATGTTCGGGCTGAGGAGCTGGTTGGTTTCTTCTCTTTAGAGGCATATTCTGAAATAAGAGAAGAATGGATTAGACTGAGAGTTTAACTTGAGATTATGCTCACTAGCACAACATGAGTACTAAAAGAAGGGAAACTGTTCCTAAAACATCTTATAGCCTCCTGCATATAAATGTGGCGCGCAACACACCCATGTAAAAGACTCTACAAGATGTGGCTTTTAGACTTCCTAGGACTCTATTGAAGCTTAGATTTTGATACCAAGTTTGTAACACCCCAATTTTCTAAACCAAAATACTACACGATGCTTATGACCCTGAAGAACCACAAGCTAACCCATAACTGATATCTGTACCTATACACTGCATAATATACTTGTAAAATACAGAAAACATGAACAATAGGCCATAAGGTTCAACTGAATAAAGAAACTATCAAAACATGACATCCATATGGATAGTAAATACCCAAAACAACTAAATCTAAACTTAATCTGAAAACCTCTAAGTATTGTCTGAATAAGGAGTTGAAGGAATATGTCTCCAACTAACTCCGTAAACTAAAAACTAACTGAATTAATAAATGAATAAATCAAGTAATATCGTCCTCGAATGAAGAGGACTAACTGCAACTCTGTGTGCTGAATGTGACTATTACTGCTAGTCTGGAACTCGTGTCTCTGAACCTATGATGTAACATAAAAAGAAAGCACCACAGCTTAAATGCATCAGTACAACTGGAGTACTGAGTATGCGAGTGAGGTAGGCTAATGTAAAGGGTTTACATGCATGAATAATGGTAACTGACTGACTAATATGAATGTAATAGTGCAAACATACATACATAGTAACTGGGATCGTGAGTATGTGATAGCAAAATATGTACGCTAATACATGGCTGCAAATGTAGTTCTGATAGCATAAGGGACTGTATCTGACAGTCCTAAATCTGATGGAACTGTCTGAGTTCCATACTATAACTAAGATTTAACTGTATCTAACAGTCCTTATATACAGATATTTGAAGAACTGTCTGAGTTCTTTTACTGAGACTGAGTCTAAAACTATGGGAGGTAGTTATTTAACCGACATGCCCCATGTATGCTAAAGTAGTTAAACTGGGGCCCAATCGCTTACGGATATTTATGAAACTATTTCGCAAATTTAAATTTCATTCAATTTTTTATTTCATTAAGTGATAATACATGGAACCACTTGATCCCTTCCTCTTGTTCTCTTATTCTTCTAATTTCATTCTTTGTTATCT
>NW_025867973.1:26148-31659 GCF_002878395.1 Capsicum annuum
AACAAGTACAAGAGTCAAAAACTTGAGCCTAGGAGTCTCAAAAATATAAATTCACTCATTCAACATGCTTTTACCAAACAAAACACTTGCACCATGCAATCAAAAATTGCACCAACAAGAATATCTCACACAAAATTTTTTTAAATTAAGCCAAAATTTGGGAATTTCCCCACCCCACACTTATAAAACTTCTTGTACCCAAAGTATAATTTAAAAATAGAGATAGAAATACTCCCTGAGGCCTTTAGGCCTAGCTAATAGCATCTTTATACATAAAGAAGGTCCGTAGGACCCTACACTCAGTCTTTGTTATGCTCTTTAGCTCAGGTTTCTCGTACTCATACTTCCCATAAACTTGTGAATCAACCAAAAACAAAAACTACATGAAGCAAAATCCAAAAAATAAAAAATAAAACATACCTACTTAACTTGGCTTGCCTCTCAAGCAGTGCCAGATTTAGTGTCGCGGCATGACCCAGCTTAACTCAGCTAAATTTCTTTATCTTTTTCCTCACACTTGGAGGCCATCTTCTTATTCTTTTCATACCTTTTGGGTGTTTATTAACAAGGGTAACTGGTGTCTCAACAACAACAATATCCTTTTCAGGCTCATCAACTTTCATCTCATCAAGCGGTGGTGGCAGTGGCTTAGGCAAATCTATGAGGTAGTTTGAAGAGGTCTTTGGCTAACTAACTACCCTACACTTGTCCCCTTCAATAATAGTAACATATATAATTCCTTATAGTGGGACAATATGTTGAGTGATTTGTAAACTTTAAATTCTGTCTCTTCATCCTCCAACCTCATTTTGAGCGTGCCTTCTCTTACTTCAATCAAAGTTTCTCCAGTTGCTAAGAATGGATGCCCCAAGGTGATTGGTGTCTGTTCGTCTTCCTGAAAGTCTAAAACAATAAAGTCATCAGTAATAACAAATTTACCAACCTTTATGAGGATATCTTCAATGATTCTATTTGGATAGGCAATGGACCCATCTACCAGCTGTAGATGCACAGTGCACGATCTAGGCTTACCCAACCCCAATTTGTTGAACATAGATAAGGGAATCAAATTTATACTTGCCTCCAAATTACTCAGAGTGTGGACTAATTTACTATTATCAATCTGAATTGGAAGAGTGAACTTTCCTGGGTCTTTAAGCTTTTTGGGAATTTTCTGTGTCATTACAGTGCTACACTCTTTAATGAGTGTTATTGCCTCCACATCCTGCAATTTCACCTTTAGCAATCACATCTATCATGTACTTTGTATACTTGGGCATACTCTGCAAAATATCTAACAAAGGTAAGTTAATGTAAAGCTCTCTGAATGTGTCAAAGAACTTCTTAAACATTGTATCCTCCCTCGCTTTAATTTGCCTCTGAGGTAAGGATAGTGGTGGTGTCTTCTTTACTTCTGGTTCAACAATTTTAGTTTTTAAGTACTCAGACTTCCTTGATTTTTTAGCAACTTTATCATTTACCTGTTGAGTTACCGCCTCAGTATCTCCCTCATTACTTATATTTGGAGGTTCTCCTTGAAGCTTTTTACCACTCCTCAATGTGATCGCCATAACCTATTTTGGATTTTTTGTATCTCTGGGAAACCCACCTTGTGGCCTAGTATTTAGTAATTATTGTAACTTTCCCTTATGTAACTCTAAGCTTCTCTGGGCAATGTGAAAATTTTTTATGTCCACAACCAACTGTGTTTGATTAGCTAAAAGCTGCTTCAATATCGCTTCCACTTTGCTAGTTGACTGATCCCTTGTGCCTATGGTTGCTGAATTTGTTGTTGTTGTGTGTTCCATGGATGAGTCTGCCACTTTATTTTGTAGTCATTACCATAATTTGTCTTTTGAGCACTGCCCACATATATTACTAATTCCAAATTTGAAGCACATATGGCCGTAGAATGGCCACTGATTCTACATACCTCACACCAACCACTTGTTTGCTGAATTACATTGACTGCTACTATAGGCTATGGAGCTCCTAATTTTAGACTGCAACATTGAGTGTTTATCATGTTTTATAATGCAACAACCTGAGCTGATATGGCAGTTAACTGGTCCACCTCCAATACACTTGCAATTATTTTTGTGGCATTTCTAACATTTGAATACCACTAGAATTTCCTTGTGCTATGCGGTTCAACAATGTGTACAACTTATCATAAGTTAATTCCAACGCTTGACCACCTGTTGCTGAATCTAGTAAAATCTTTGTATTATGATCAAGTGCTTCTACAAAAGTATGAGCAAGTACCTTATTGGACTGTTGATGATGTAGGAAGTCCCAAAAAGAGCCTTGAATCATTCCCAAGCATGATAGAGGTTTTCATCTGGCTTATACTTGAAGATCACTATCTCACTACGAAGTATCAGTCTTTCCAGATAGAAAGAATCTGATAAGAAACTTTCTGGCCAACCCGTCCCATGATGTGATTGCATTGGCCAGCTCTGCATTCAACAACCTTTTTTCTTTCCCCAATAGTATATGGGGAAAAATTTTCAGCCTCACATAATCTATATTTACCCCAGACGGAATGAATGTATTAGTAAGCTCAATGAAATTCTGCAAGTGGACTTATGGATCCGCGTGTGAAACCCCTGCAAACTGTCCCCTACTGATAAAAAGCTACACCATATTATGCTTTAACTCAAAATTTCCCCCAGCAGTCCACCTTTGAATAGGGGAAGTCAAGTTCGTGAGAAGTGGGACTGCCACTTCCCTAACCGTCCTGTGTGTTGCTTGTTGTTTAGTCATCAGAATAGGATTCTCTTGGTCTTTTTAGATTTGAGGAATTTGGGGGAGAAGATTGCTTCTCTCATGCATTGATGAAAAATTATTCAGGTTCGGGGCTTGGTTCAACAAATTCTCGAGCCCTTGCCAGCTTCCTACTTTGAAAACCTATTTCTTGCAAAACCAAAACCAACACCAAGCGTATAAACACCAAATAAATCTAAAAGTAACACTAAAATAAATAGTTGCCAAAATACAAGTCCCCAACAACGGCATCAAAAACTTGATAGCTCCCAAGCGCACACGCAAGTGTACGTAGTCTTATCAAGTAGTAAAGTGGCCTTCAAGAAGCCAAGTATTGATCCCACGAGACTTGATTCAATAACGATTCTATTTTAGTTCACAATTTAGATTAACTTAGTGCAAGAGTAACCAAAAATAGAGTTCGGAAATTATAATTGCAAGTAAAGTAACAATGCATAAAGTAAAGGTCTTAGAATAATCAATAGAAGAAAACCTAGGGTTAAAGAACTTCGAACAATCATACTATGTTATTGAATTTTATTCGTTAACTTTCTTATCGTGGTTATTTATTCATAGGGTTAATTGCTTGATCATGGTCTCCCGACCTCTAATCCTTTACCTAAGTTGGACCTTACAACTACATCTTTGAGTGGGGATGTAATAATCCAATTAAGTTCTTTAAGCTATTATCCTACGTGTGAATCAAGTAAGGCATCTAACTACATCTATGTTCGCGACACTAATTTGAATTCCTTATTTCATAAAAGAATACAAACCATACTTTGTTCATCTCTATGTTCTATCCCTTATTCCCTCTTTTGAGATAAAAAAGTAGACAATTGATGTATTCTAAGCGTAGCTAATCCTTAAATAGTTAAAACAAAGATGAACACACAACCAATAATGATAAGCAAATTAAATGAACTTAATTAAAAACAATAGTACTCATGTTATTGGCTTCAACCTTGGAAAAAGGGCGTTTAGCCAGGCGTAGTCATAATCGTAATCACAAGATTGTAATTAACGACTAAAAACATAAATGAACTAAATTAAAATAATAAAAACCTAATTTTGAAGTTCTAGTAGCCCCCTGATCTCTAAAATATGTTCAAAGATAATTAAAAATGTGTATGATGATGTATTTAAATAAAAAGGATAAGCCATAGTCTTGTTGGACAAGGATTCAGCGGGCAAGTCAAGCTTGGAATAGAGCACGCATCGCGGGCTCCATTGCACCGTTCTGGAGGGGGCATCGCGGGATTCATTGGACTAAAATAGAGCCCGCGTCGTGGGAAAATCACAAGCATACATTGTAATTTGCTCTCAAAATATTTTCTAAGGCAATGGAAAACTGAAATGGAGGGGGTGACATGCCCAAATTGTGGGCAAGTACTGGAATTTGCTTCCCGAATTTTGGTTAACTTTTTCTCTTCCCATTTTTTGTCCTTTGTCTTGTGGTGTATTTCATAGGTATTTTCATATTTTATTTCATCAATATATCACCATATTCAGGTCATAAAGCTTCCTACATAATCACTCACCACGAATTAGAACAATCACAACACAATATCCATGACGATGAATCAAAACACAAGCTTATACTAGGCTAATTCACAATGATCTTCAACTTTATGTTTCGACTCTTAACTTAATAAAATTGAACCTTGCACATTATTAACAAGTTATTCCACTCATAATTATACATTAAAACTATTTAGAACACATTAAATACAATAGAATCCAACGGGATCAACTAGACAAGTACCTAGCTCAAGCTAGTAATGCTAGTTTCTATGATTGAACTCTAAATGACTCTTTTAGGTACAAACTTGTTTGGAATTCACTTTGATCATTGTAAACACATGAGTTTACACTTAGATGCACATTTATCTCATTATTAACCCATATAGCATACGAATCATCCTCAAAATAAGGCTAAAATAACTAGAATAGTGACATTAGAATGCATAAACACGCCCAACATTAGGTGTGAATTGGGAAGTTAGTTGGTCAAAAAGCTATGTCTTAGTAGAGAGGTCTCTTGGGCTACCACTAAGATGGGTATTTTATTGCATGACTTTACAGCTGAGATGAGGATATGATTAGCCAATATTTGTGTTTGGGTCTCCCTACACACTAACATGACCTATGTTCTGGATGTGCGAGCTCAGAGGGTTGCATTTATATTAGATAAAATTTCTTTGAATGTTAGATAGATTTTTCTCTCAGACATGAGGTATTTTAAGAACTGAGGTGGCTCCTTACTGTTATTCCCTTCTTTGATCACAGATTTGTGCAAGAGAGTTGGGGTTGAGGAGTACCCCAAGGACACATGGGTATGGCCCCCATCTATCCTCTTAAGATTCAGGGTGAGGGTGCACTAAGAAAGAGCAAGAAAAGAAAGATTGACTTAGGTAAGTTGATAGATGAGGACACAGACTCTTGCAGGCCATCCATAATAGGTTATTTGAGGAGATTTTTTTAGAGATGAGGACGATCAAAGAGCTTATGTCTAGATTGCCTACAGGGCTGAGAGAGCCTTCCACCACCTGTCACTTCTAAGAAAGTAATCAGTATTTCTATGCCTGAGAGAACCTACTCATCTTTGGCACGATCACACAAAGAGCAAGGTATTCTCATGAGAAGATGAAGAAAAGGGAAAAGAAGAAAGATAAATTCTTCCCGAAGATGTGGAAGAGGATAAAGGTCCTTTGGAAGGTCATAAAACCTAGAGACAGACTTCCT
>NW_025867974.1:0-1315 GCF_002878395.1 Capsicum annuum
GTACTAGTGGATTAGCTGGTGGATTAGTGGTAGGTGAGTTAGCTCCATTGCTGTAACTACCTCAATTAACTGTGATCCTATTAACTAATTTTGTGAAGTGAGTTCATTATTAACTAATTGTGCATTTGTCCAGCTGACGATCCGTGACTTCTTTCTTCTTCTCAATAAGTCAAATGAGGCAAACTGTAAAATAAAGGAAGAAAATATTAAATTAAATGGAAAGAAATAAAAAGAAAAGCGAAGGGAGAGAAGAAAAAGAAAACTTTAAAAGTACTAAGTCGTTTGGTAGAGTGTATTAGAAAACTAATGGATGCATTAGCTTAATGTGTATTACTAATACCTTATTTGGTATATTTTTGCACCCTATGTGCATTAATTATACACTCTATTGTGTATTGAGGTGTGTTTTAATAATACCTCAAAATCCATGGTATTAGCAATGCAATTGATCCAATACATGCATTAACATGATTAAAGACACTATTATCGCTAAAAAAAAAAAAATTCACATCCTTTCTAATATATATACGGAGGATATTTTTGTAAAAATAAAAAAAATAAAAATTATTTAATTCATGTTAGTTTAATATATCAAATCAAACACTGCATAATAAAAATACAAGCATAATTAATGCAAGTATAGCTAACGCAAACATTATTTACATACCATATTTTACATTATTCTTATCTGCAAAGGATGGGGAGTATGCAGTGTTTGATTTGATATATTAAACTAACATGAATTAAATAATTTTTATTTTTTTTATTTTTACAAAAATATCCTCCGTATATATATTAGAAAGGATGTGAATTTTTTTTTTTTTAGCGATAATAGTGTCTTTAATCATGTTAATGCATGTATTGGATCAATTGCATTGCTAATACCATGGATTTTGAGGTATTATTAAAACACACCTCAATACACAATAGAGTGTATAATTAATGCACATAGGGTGCAAAAATATACCAAATAAGGTATTAGTAATACACATTAAGCTAATGCATCCATTAGTTTTCTAATACACTCTACCAAACGACTTAGTACTTTTAAAGTTTTCTTTTTCTTCTCTCCCTTCGCTTTTCTTTTTATTTCTTTCCATTTAATTTAATATTTTCTTCCTTTATTTTACAGTTTGCCTCATTTGACTTATTGAGAAGAAGAAAGAAGTCACGGATCGTCAGCTGGACAAATGCACAATTAGTTAATAATGAACTCACTTCACAAAATTAGTTAATAGGATCACAGTTAATTGAGGTAGTTACAGCAATGGAGCTAACTCACCTACCACTAATCCACCAGCTAATCCACTAGTAC
>NW_025867975.1:0-1038 GCF_002878395.1 Capsicum annuum
GACCATAGTATTCCCTGTGGGATTCGACACCCAACCCAGTTGGGTTCTATATTTGACAGCGACCGCTTGCACTTTCTAACGAGAGTTGTAATTTGGGCGTATCAAATTTTGGCGCCGTTGTTGGGGAATACGGTTGTCAACTAAGTTTGTGATAGTTAATAGACCCTTTGGTCAAAGATTCTCAAATTTTACTTTCTGTTTGTTGTTTTTGTTTTGTTCAGGTTAAGTGGAGTGTATGCCAAATACACGAAGATCTGGTCAACCATTATTACCTATAAATCCTGAACCATATCTCATTGGCAGAATGGATGCGCAACGAGACCTTGAACGGATGACTACTCAACAGGAGCAGGCTAGATTAACTGCATTGGCAGCTGCGCAAGTAAATCAACAGAATGCTGATAACCCAGGTCGGGTGCCAAATCTTGATGATGAGGACCTGGGTGATGATGAGTTATTAAATCCAAGGCGTGCAGAAGATGTGGTTGCACCAGTGAACAGGAATGTCAACAGAGATCGTCAAGCTAGAATGAGACCCGAACGTCGAGCTGTGCAAGTTGCTTTTGATAATGATGATGACGACTTGGATGGGGCTGGTGCCACAAGGGCTATTATTCCCCCGCCCTTGTCACCCGGAGCCAAGTTCAATATCACTAGCACCATGATCCAGCTATTGCAACTCAAAGGGTTATTTGGTGAACTTGCAGGCGACGATCTGAATATGCATCTGATTAATTTTATCTCAACATGCAAATTGTTTGACAATCCAGGGGTTGGACAGAATGCGATCCGGCTGCGCTTATTTCCATTGTCTCTATCTAGAGAGGCAACTCTATGGTTAAACGGGCTAACTCCTGACTCTATTACCAATTGGAGGTAACTGAAAGAAGCTTTCCTAGAAAGGTTCTTTTCGCCATCCAAGAGAGCACAATTAAGAGTTGAGATAAGCAATTTCAGACAGCTTCCAACTGAAGCTCTCCATGAGACATGAGAGAGGTTCAAGAAGAAGCTTATGCAGTGACCAAATCATCAGATGAC
>NW_025867976.1:0-2246 GCF_002878395.1 Capsicum annuum
TATTTACCTATATCATATTTATTAAATTTTTTTTAAGAAACTTGTAATTGTTGAATAAGCAATCCGAGAATTCTTATTACAATATGAGAAAAAAGTCATCTGTGGGGAGAAGTTTAAAAGCCTTGTTGGCAGTATCATTTTTTTGTATGTATTTTGTTTGTTTCATTATTGTTGATACAGTTATTGATGTTGTTGGTGGAATTGGCGTTGTTGGAACTTATGGTATTGTTGATGGTTCTGGCACAAAGGATGTTACTTCTTTATTGTTGATGATGTTGTTGGAACAAATGTTGTCTTTTTTTTTTATGTTTATGCTGTTGTTGATGTTGCAATAGATGGAGAAACTATTGGAACAAATAAAACCAACAGAAAGGCTGGTTTGATGTATTCCATTAGACTCCACATCTGTTGCAATAGACTCCACATCTGATGCAACAGATGGACAATGTTATTTTTGTGACATTAAATTTTTCCTTCTTCTTTGTAGATATAAGGAACTGACAGTTGATCAACTTTTGATGGACTATCTCAAGAGACTGCAGTAAAGATGGGATCGGAGGAATAAGCTACTTGTAGATGGAACCACTTCATATGTGGGAGGTATGTATTACTGATAATGTTATCGTGGAAACACACATAGAGTGCACTGGTTTTTTGAATGATGTTTTTACTGATTAGTCATAGATCGTTCAAACGAGATGTCTACAATTTTATAGTTAAGTTTGGTAGGTCCGAACTGATAAGGCTGAGGGACCATGAATATGGTTCTAATAGCCTGTTAAGATTTAATATCGGTTGTTGCTGATATTTATTTGTCAAGAATTGTGAAGAGATCTAATTTTTGTGTCATTATAAAGAGATTCAATAGAGATTGGACTAACTTTTAGGGTGCATTGGACCCTTAGAGAGCCTTCGAAGCTTAGAACTGCATCTAATAAGAATGGAAAACCAATATATTTATTGTCCTGGCCAAAATTTATATGGTTGGGTTGCTCGCTCGGGGTGATGATTTTATGCCAGAATGTGCGGTAGGAGAATGCTTTCAAAGGAAAATGGGTGGTTGATGGAAGACTATATCATCTGAGAGCTAATTGAAGAAGACACATAGGGTAGAATGTAACTTCTAACGAATCTGACCGGTGGAATTATATTAACAGATGCGAGATCTGAATCAAGTGCAAATATAAAAGTGTGTTTGGTAATGTAATTTCATATGTTGTGTCTCTGAAAGAAAAACAATACAGATGGACACTTTGCTAGGGAGCTGCGTGGTCAGGATTATCATCTAGATAGAAAATAGGAGAAGACAAACAAAGAAGTCTCACGGGCATCGAGGATAGAAATAATGTACAGCAAGACTAGAAAACTTATGCCAATAACAAATGCAGTTAAAATAAGGAATCTAAGCGAAGGGGGCAAATTTCTGAATTTTAAATTTCATCCCATGCCTTCTTTTTTGTGTTTCCGATCAGGTCCACTGTCGTTGATCTGATTGGAACCATAAATGAGATTGAAAGGAAAATAGAGTATCATTGATTCCTTAGCAATATGGTTATAATTGATTGTGTTTTTTTCCCTTGACATGCTTTCAACATTTCTTGGAGAAGATCAGATGCTTGCTGTAGTATGTGAATTTCGATAATTTTCAAGCTTGCCTCCAGCTTGTTGATTCTGTATTCAAGATGGTCGTTGCCCTCTTCGAAGTTGGTAAAGAGTTCCTCATCTCTTGTGAGCTCGTTTAGGAACACTACCTTCAAAGTTATGGCATTCTAGAAGCCCTTCAGAACACTTTCTTCAGAAGCCTTAAAGAATACATGGAGGGTCTCTGTGTTTGTTTTAGGTCAAAATGTGTTGATGGACGTTGAAGATGTGGTCCCAAAAGTTGAACAACACACTTTTATCTAGCGTTGTTCCATGCATCTTGCTCAACCAATTCGATAAATTAGTAAGCATGGAGTTACGTAGCGTGTGATCTAAACCGACTCTACCAAGCCTATCAAACGTTATGTAATTTTAAGCTCATTACTCTATCAAAAACTATGACCGAGTTAGTGCACAAATCAAACGAGCTCAATCTCTCAGCCTTTCTGCTGATTGATCTTCTCCAATATAGATGACAAGATATCTGCTATGCAAAAGTCTACATTGCCGCCAGACATATTCCCAGGCAATCATGTCTGGAGATGATGTAGACTTTTGCATAGCAGATTTTTTGTCGTCTATATTAGAGAAGAATGATCAGCAGA
>NW_025867977.1:0-3592 GCF_002878395.1 Capsicum annuum
GAGGAATTCTTAATGCATGACCTTGTCAATGATTTAGCCCAAATTGCTTCTTCAAAACTTTGTGTCAGGTTGGAAGAGTGCCAAGGATCTCATATGTTGGAACAAAGTCGACACATATCGTATTCAATGGGGGACGATGTTGACTTTGAGAAATTGAAACTACTCATCAAATCAGAGCAGCTAAGGACCCTACTTCCAACAGAAATCCAGCACCTTTATGACCTTAATCTAAGCAAGAGGATTGTGGAGCTGCCAAATGACTTGTTTATCAAATTAAAGCTCCTGAGATTTTTGGACCTTTCTTGGACACAGATTAAAAAGTTGCCTGATTCTATCTGTGCATTGTATAACTTGGATACGCTTCTCCTGTCATCTTGTAGATATCTTAAGGAGTTACCGCTGCAGATGGAAAAGCTAATCAACTTGCGGCACCTTGACATTAGCAACACTACTTTCCACTTGAAGATGCCGCTACATCTGAGCAAGTTGAAAAGCTTCCAAGTGCTAGTGGGAGCTGAATTTCTTTTAGGTGACCCCTGTGTGGTTGGAGAATGGAAGATTTGGGTGAGCTACAAAACTTGTATGGATCTCTATCAATTTTAGAGTTGCAAAATGTGGTTGATAAAAGGGAAGCTCAGAAGGCAAAGATGAGGGAGAAGAATCATGTTGAGAAGTTGTCGTTGGAGTGGAGTGAAAAGGGAAGTATTGCCAACAATTCACAAACCGAAAGAGACATACTTGATGAGCTACGTCCACACACAAAAATAAAAGAAGTCGAAATCTCCGGATATAGAGTGACACAATTTCCAAACTGGCTAGCTGATCATTCGTTTCTTAAGCTGCTAGTACGATTGTCTCTTCGCAACTGCAAGGACAGTTTTTCCTTGCCAGCACTAGGACAACTTCCTCGTTTGAAATTCCTTTCCATTAGAGAGATGCATTCTATAACAGAGATAACGGAGGACTTCTATGGTAGTCCGTCCTCTGAAAAGCCTTTAACTCTCTCGAGGAGCTTAAATTTGCAAAGATGCCGGAGTGGAAGCAGTGCGACGTACTAGGGAACGGAGAGTTTCCTGCTCTTCGGGACCTTTCAATTGATGATTGCCCCAAGTTGGTCGGGAAGTTCCCCGAGAATCTCTGTTCTCTGAAGAATTTGAAAATCTCAAGATGTCCGAACTCAATTTGGAGACACCCATCCAACTTTCAAGTCTAAAAAGGTTTGAAGTTGATGGTTCTCCTAAGGCTGGAGTTCTCTTTGATGAAGCTGAAGTGTTTACATCCCAACTTGAGGGAATGAAGCAGATTGAGGAATTAGATATTAGTGATTGCAACTCTCTTACTTCCTTGCCTATTAGAGCTCTGCCGAGTACCTTGAAGAGAATAAGGATACGTCTTTGCCGGAAATTGAAATTGGAGGCACCAGATAGTAGTAAGATGAATTCTAACATGTTTCTGGAGGAATTGGAACTGGATGAATGTGATTTTATATCATCAACTGAGTTGGTCCCAACAGCGTGCTATTTGAGGATAAAGAGATGCCAAAACCTTAATGGGACTGAAAGACTCTATATTAGTTGTTGTGAGAATGTTGAAATACTTTCGGTGGCATGTGGGATCCAGATGACGTCATTGAGTATTTACGATTGCAAAAAGCTGAAGCGGCTGCCAGAACGTATGCAGGAACTCCTTCCCTCTCTTAAGGAACTGCAACTGTCTCATTGTCCAGAAATAGAGTCCTTTCCCAATGGAGGATTGCCCTTCCATTTACAACTCCTTTGGATCATCAATTGCGAGAAACTGGTGAACGACCGAAAGGAGTGGCGTTTAGAGAGACTCCTGTCTCTCAGGGAGTTGTGCATCTTCCACAATGGCAGCGACGAAGAGATTGTTGGTGATGAGAATTGAGAGTTGCCTTGCTCTATTCAAAGGCTTAGCATAGGCAATCTGAAAACATTAAGCAGCCAACTTCTCAAAAGCCTCACCTCTCTTGAATCTCTATATATTCGTAATTTACCTCAAATTCAGTCACTGCTGGAACAAGGGCTTCCCTCCTCTCTTGGACGTCCAGTGATCAACAATTGCCATCAACTCCAGTCTCCTGCAGAATCAGCGGTGCCCTCTCTAAGCTGACCATCAAGTTTTGCCCTAACCTCCAATCCCTTCCCGAATCAGCTCTATCATCCTCCCTCTCTAAGCTGACCATTTAGGATTGCCCTAATCTTCAATCCCTTCCAGTAAAAGGGATGCCCTCTTCCCTCTCTAAACTATCTATTTACAGATGCCCATTGCTCAAACCACTCCTAGAATTTGACAAGGGGGAGTACTGACCAGAAATTGCTGATATTCCTGAAAATATATATTGGTGTCGCACCATATTGGACTACGAATGCCTGTGATGATTAATAAAAACGAAGCTCCCATAGATGTAAGTTTTTCTTTTTCCTCAGTAGCTTTTTAGTTTTGCTTATTACTCCCCTTTGCTTGTTTGTTAATTATTTTCCCTTGTTAAGCTATTGGGTGAATTTTTGGGTAAAGTTTCGTGTTTGGGAAACACATTTCACTTTTTTTAAAAGAAAAGTCATAAAATATAAGCTTATAAGCTTTAACCACTACCGACTTGATAAGAATGAAACAATTGGAACAATTATAGTTGGGAGGAATAATTAGTGGAGTTTTCTAAAAAAATATAAAAGTTCGAGGTAAATTCTAAGATTTTAAAGTGCCCAAAAGCTATAATTTCTCCGAAAAAATATTATTTTTTTTTGTCTAAAGATGAAGGTCGTGCTATTAAAAATACGACTTACTGTATAGATAACGTGACAGTTACCTTTGAAAACTTCTCCTTGCATGTCTATTAGCTTTTTTTCAGTTTGTTGATCCATTTATTATTGCAGGATTTGTTCAATCAATTTGCAGAACCACTAAGAAATGCACAAATGCTTGAAAAATGAAATCTCTATTTCACAATCAGGTAGAATGTTTTGCCTATTCCTTATTACTCCCTCCGTTTCAAAAAGAATGACCAACTTTTCTTTGTAGATTGCTTCAAAAAAAATGACTCCTTTCCTTTTTTTGGCAATACTTTAATTTCAACTTTCCACATGGCATGTTTAGGATCACAAGATTAAAGGGCATTTTGATACATTTGTCACAACTTTAATTTAAGGCCACATGATTCAAAAGTCTTCTTTATTTTCTTAAACTTCGTATCAAGTCAAAGTAGGTCGTTCTTTTTTAAACGGAGGGAGTATAAAGCTTGGAAAGCTAAGATTTTGAAGGAAAATTTTCATACTCGATTCTTTTTCATTCGGAAGTGCTTTGTTCATTGTGTTTTAATGTCTAGATAACTTGACAGTTTGTTGTCGTTGTAGGAGTCGTTCAATCTCTGAGCTGCATATATATCACTGGCGTAATCTCCAATCGCTTCCAGAACCATCAGATTGTCCTCTTCCGTGTCTGAACTATGTATTTCCAACTGCCTGTCACTTCAACCACATCTAGAATTTTGAGAAAGGGAATACCTGTAATGTTTAAAACGATTTCACTTCTGAAAAATGTAAGTAATTTTTTTTCTTTTATGTAGCTTTTTAGT
>NW_025867978.1:0-2948 GCF_002878395.1 Capsicum annuum
TTAGGTATAGATGCTTTTATTCTAGTATTCAAGGCCTTTTGTTTTGGTGGCGTATATGACATCTAGGCTTCGGAAGGGAGAGATGTAAGAAAAATTACTAAATTGACCCTTAGCCCGACCATCGTATTTGATTATTTACTAAAATCTCCTTTTGGAGGGAGGGAGAGGGGTTCTAGAAGATATAATCGAAGGATATGTATACATGGTTAGGTTGCTTTTGTATACTTGGTGGAATCTGACATATCTTAATCAAACCCTTCGCATGGGCTCGATGTGCACTAGTATGATCTACAGAGGCTTATTTATCTTAC
The DNA here is from genome assembly GCF_002878395.1 of Capsicum annuum. Lineage (NCBI taxonomy): Eukaryota > Viridiplantae > Streptophyta > Magnoliopsida > Solanales > Solanaceae > Capsicum > Capsicum annuum. The sequence continues at coordinate 312 of NW_025867978.1, forward strand.
TCTATAGGGGCTTTACCCATCTTTGGTCTCGTTGCTTGTTGTTTTGCCTGGTTCAATAATACCGGTAATCCTAGTGAATTTTACTAATCTACTGGATCAAAGAATTTTTCAAGTTCAAGCGTTTACTTTTATAGTTAGAAACCAACTACTTGAGGCTAACGTGAGATCCGCTCAAGGACTTACTGGTTTAGGTAAATATCTAATGCGTTCATCAACCAAAGAAGTCATATTTAATGGAGAAATTATGCCTTTTTAATATCTGCGTGTTCCATGGTTAAAGCCTCTAAGGGGTCCAAAAGAGTTAGACTGAGCGTAAGACTTACTTATCTAACACTTCTTTCTTCATGCAATATATAATAGACATAATACATAATCAGGACCTTTAACTTGATACAAAATTATAACTATGACCTTTAACTTTATTAATGCACAAGTGGGCTCTTTAACTATACCAAAGCTGAACAAAAAAAATATTCTAATCATGCCTTGCAAAATGTGTGTATACACTCAAAACCACGCGCGTCAGAGTTAGAATTGGAGTATTTTTTTGTTCAGCTTTTGTGTAGTTAAAGGGTCTATTTGTGCACTGACAAAGTTAAAGTTCATACTTATAATGTGTCTTTTTTATTAGGTGACAGCATCTGAGTGGATTACTAATCCACGTAGGTGCGATTGAATTTCACACATATAAGTTACAAAATTGAAGTATTTTTTTGTTCAACTTTTATATAGTTAAAGGGTCTACTTATGCACTGACAAAGTTAAAGTTCATAATTATAATTCGGTGTCAAGTTTAAGGTCCTATTTATGTATTATGCCATGATAATAGCAATCATAATAGTTTGGCACAATACAAAAACATGCCCTTTAACCTAACCTCAGATCACATCTCTTACCTTTAACTTTATGTGTGTACAAATAGGCAGTTAAACTTTTATAAAGTTTAACAAGTAGATACATATGTTCATGTGGCGTCCTACGTGTATTATGTCACATATGACAGTGTGTTTACTTATTCAACTTTTTACAAGTGTCTACCTGTGCATACCCAAAGTGGAGGTCATAGATGTAATTTGAGAACAAGTTAAAGGAATATGTATTATGCCTAATAGTTTTATGATATTTCTATTATACAGAATAAAGTTTACTTTACAATGTAAAATCCAATATTACTTTGAAGGCAATTAACCAAATGCTTTTTGTATATAACTAATTCAGATTTCAAGAACTTAGTATCTGATATTGTAATTATGAGTGATACTAATAAGAAGTTTTTCACTCATAAAGAAATACCAATTCAAAATTTAAAATTTATGAGTTTTGAATTCTAATTATTCGTTTTGAGTTATTTATTTTTAAATTAATAATTTATAAATATTAAATAAATTTCTTAAGTTAAATACATTGTAGTTTGGACCAAAACTACTAACTTTTGCCGAATTTTTTAATGCTTGATGGCGTATTATTGGCGTTATTATTAAAGTAATTTAACTTCACTCATTGGAGTAGTGCAAGAAATTAATATATACCGCCAATATATGTTTCTAATAGAAATATATTAACTAAACCTTAATAGATAGAGTTATCAAATATCTTTAATATAGAAAGCTATCAGGTAATTAAGTGAATAATAAGTAAATTATATATGTGTGAATGATCGTTGTACACCATTGCCACACGAACAATAAAAGGAATAAAATAATAAATATGTTGGTATGAAATAACTAAGAATAAAGAAGAAGAGTAGAGAGAGAATAGATAGTAATTCTTATTTCCCCTAATTTCTGACTAAAAGATAGATACTTCAAATTCTGATAAATATCAAATAGATCTTGATAGATCTTATCTATATAGACATTCACTATAATGTAAATACATTTATGACACCCCCTTGAATGTCAATATGTTGATATCAACAATGACTCATTATTTCGATTATAGCTCAATTAGCTGACTATCTGAACTTTCTATCTTATTGGTTCAATTAGCTCAATTAGCTGACTATCTGAATTTTTTGTCTTGATGGTTCAATTAGCTGACTATCTGAACTTTTCTATCTTGTTGGTTCAATTAGCTTACTATCTGGACTTTCTGTCTTGTTGGTTCAGTTAGCTCAATTAGCTTACTATCTGAACTTTCTGTCTTGTTGGTTCAATTAGCCGACTATCTGAACTTTCTATCTTGTTGGTTCAATTAGCTGACTTTCTGAATTTTTTGTCTTGTTGATTTAATTAGCTCAATTAACTGACTTTCTGAACCTTTTGTCTTATTGGTGACACCTTGTAATCCCTCTCTCTTGCCCTCAATTATTTTAAGAAAGACAAAACATGAATCCCTTGTTTTAGTTTACTTGGCTCCTATAATAAAAGTAGATATTTCAATTTACTTAGCCATTTTCACAAATCAAGAGAGATTTGTTACTTCTTTCTCATACTAACGTTAGTACGGTGTTAAATAGCTACTTAAACTATCAACCTGTTGTTTGATACATCGGAGTGGATAAATAAGAATATCACATGTGTTGGGATTGTATCCCACAGGACTATTTTATTTCCCTTTATATGAGATAGTAATCCCAGCATTTTACTACAATTGGTATATAATAATAGTCTAAATATTAGTTCATACATATCAAAC
>NW_025867979.1:0-1169 GCF_002878395.1 Capsicum annuum
TGACAAAAATACCCTAAAATTGAGTTCAGAGGGTAATAGGATCTTTGTGAAGTTAGAGTGTGTCGTAGAAACTTTTATCATAGTTCGGTAGAAACTTTTATCATAGTTCGGGAGCACTGAATGCTTATCTCCACGCCTATACTATCTCAACCTTGCCTACTTCATTTGTCCACTACACAGACTATTCCCATCTTATCTCGAATATCTTCATTAATCTAGATTCAACTACATGAAACAATAATATCTATCATCCATTTTAACAAAGTAAAAGAAGAGTACTCAACTTGGTTACAATTGTGACACATCCCATTGAACAAATAATATTGAATCTCATGATAGTAAAGAAAGGTTATAAGAACAAAATAATAGAAGCTCTTGTCTATTCCACATCATCTAAAAATCCTCCAAGTTCTCTACCAATAATCATCATATTGGACCACCACACATGTAATAATGTAAATATCTCTCCTTTTAACACATATGCACTTACATCATAATTAAAACTATGAACAAATTTGCTACGACATACTCTAACTTCACGAAGGTCCTATTACCACCCGAATTAAATATTATCATATTTTTGTCATCCTTTTTAGCTGACGTGACATCTTTTATCAACCTTCTTAGCTGATGTGGCATCTTTGACGTGGGGTCCATTTTATGTAATAAAAATATTACGACAGCACAAAAAAATGATAAAAATATGCTAAAATTGAGTTCAGGGGATAATAGGACCCTTGTGAAGTTGGAGTGTGTCGTAGCAACTTTGATCATAATTCGGATGGGCGGCCATAATTCGGGTGGGTGGATGGTGGAGGTATTGAATGCTTATCTCTTTTACTTTATCAGTATAATTTAACATGTTATAACAGACGCGAAACCAACTTGCATTTCCACACATCTAGGTCTTTGCCTACGTTTTGGACCAAATACGTGTAAATTCTTTTAGACAATTGCGGGCGGGAAAACCTTTACTTGCTATGATAAAATGATAAAGTTTAAGCGGTTAAAAAAGATTATACTTTTCGGTTACCGAAATTACCTTTTAAACGAACCTAATAGTGTAAAAAAAAATAAAAAATTTACACCATCCTTATACAAAAGTAAAATTATATTAATTATCTTTTAGATGACACATAAAAATATACTATTATATATATATATATATA
>NW_025867980.1:0-6116 GCF_002878395.1 Capsicum annuum
CGGATACTTGATAATGCCTTGGAAATTGTTTTCTTTCTCCTCTTAGTCTTAATCTCTAATGGAGTGAATAAAACTAAAATCCTCTTTGATCAAATAACACTACTGTTAGATATCAATTCCTTTACATCAGCATGCACAAGATAAGTAAGAAGGGGCAAGATATCCAAACATTTGCTCGAGTTAGTGAACAGATTAAATGATCTCAATATATCTACGTTTTTGCTGATCATTCTTCTCCCATATAGAGGACAACATATCTGTCATGCAAAAGTCTACACCATCGCCAGAAATGCTTGCCACAGCGAAAGTCTGTAGAAGGCATGACTAGTAATCTCTCAATATCACTTTTATGACTTTCTAGACGTCTCTTGCAATTATATTAGAATGGAAATATCGAGAAATTGTGCTTATTTTGGTTTGTCAGTTTTAATATAATTGAAAAAGACGTCAAGAAAGTCATAAAAGTTATATTGAGAGGAAAATAATCAAGCCTCCTAAATACTTTCATCGTGGCAAGCATTTCCGGCGACAGTGTAGATTTTTGCATGGTGTATATGTTGTCCTCTATATGGGAGAAGAGAGATCAGCAAAAAGGCTGAGATATTAAGATCGTTTAATCTGTTCACTAACTCGGGCAAAGTTTTTAATTGGGTAACGAACTTGCAGTTACATAACGTTTGATAGGCTTGGTAGAGTTAGTTTAGATCAAATGTTACGTAACTCCTTGCTAATTAATTTATCAAAACCCTTGAAGGTTGGTTGAGCAAGATGCATTGAGCAACACTCAATAAAAGTGAGCTATTCAACTATTGGGACCATATCTTTACTGTGCATCAATACATTTTTACCTAAAAACATACACAACGACCCTTCATGTGTCCTTTAAGGCTTTTGAAGAAGGTGTTTTCAAGGGATTCTACAATGCCACAACTTTGAAGGTAGTGTTCCTGATCGAGCTCACAAGAGATCAGGAACTCTATTCCAAATTCAAAGACGCCAATAACAAACTTGGAGACCAAATCGGCAAGTTGGAGACAAGCTTGAAAATTATTGGGATTCGCATACTACAGCAAGCCTCTGATCTTCTCCAAGGAATGTTGAAAGCATGCTAAGGCTAGAAAACACAATCAATTATAACCATATTTCTAAGGAAGTAATGACACTCAATCTGCTTTCAATCACGTTTGTGGTTTCGATCAGGTTAATAACACTGGACCTGATCGGAACCACAAACAAGAAGGCAAGGGATGCAATTTAAAATTCAAACATTACCGACTTCACTTAGATTCCTTATTTTAACTGCAATTGCTATTGAAGAAAGTTTTTTAGACTTACTGTATAACATTTCAACCCTCGATTCCCTTAAGGCGACTTTCTTGTTCTTCTGCTATTTTCTGTCTAGGTGATAATCCCGACCATGCTACCTTATCGTAGCTCCCTAGAAAAGTGACCATCTGCATTATTTTTCTCTTAGAGAGACATTAAATGAATTTACATTATTGGATACACTTTCATATTTGCACTTGATACAGATTTCTCATGTTTTAAGATAATTTCATCGACCAGATTCGCTAGAAGTTACTTTCTACCCCATCTATCCTCTTTAATTAGCTCTCAGATGATATAGTCTTTCATCAACCACTCATTTTCCCTCAAAGGCATTCTTCTACCGCACTTTCTGGCGTATAATCATCACCCCGAGCAACCCAACCATATAAATTTGGACTAGGGCAATAACTATATTAGTTTTCCATTCTTGTTAGATATAGTGCTAGGCTTTGAAGGCCTTCTTATAGTCCAATGCACCTTAAAAATTAGTCCAATCGCTATTGAATCTCTTTATAACGACACCAAAACTAGATCTCTTCACAATGCTTGACAAATAAACATGAGTAACAACTGACATTAAATTTTAACAGGATATCAAAATCATATTCATGGTCTCTCAACCTTGTCTGTTTGAACTAACCAAACTTAACTGTAAAATTGCAGATATCTTATTTGAATGATCTATGACTTATCGGTAAAAAAAGCATTCACAAAATTAGTGTACTCTATGTGTATTTCCATAATAACATTATCAGTAATACATACCTCGCACATATGAAGTGGTTCCATCTGCATACAACTTATTCCTCTGAACCTATATTTACTGCAGCCTTTTGTGATGGTCGGAAAAAAGTTGATCAACTTTCAGTTCCTTATATCTACAAAGAAGAGGAAAAAAATTAATGTCACAAAAAGAACATTATTCATCTGTTGCAAAAGATGCAGAGTCTGTTGCATCAGATGAGGAGTCTGTTGCATCAGATGTGTAGTCTGATGCCACAGATATGGAATTTGATGCAATAGATGTAGAGTTTGATGCAACAGATGTGGAGTCTATTGGAATACATCAAACTAGCCTTACTGGTGGTTTGATTTGTTCCAACTGTTGCTCCATCTGTTGCAACATCAACAACAGCATATACTACAAAGAAACAATAAATAAAAAACATTAACAACAAAGAAAACAACAATATTTATTCCAACAACATCATCAACAATAAAAAAAATATCCTATGTTCCAACACCATCAACAACACCACACCATAAGTTCCAACAACGCCAATCCTACCAACAACATCAATAACAAAGAAACAAATAAAATACATACAAAAAATGATGCTGCCAACAAGGCTTTTAAACTTCTCCCAACAGATGACTTTTTTCGTATATTGTAATAAAAATTCTCTGTTTGTTTATTCAAAAATTAAAAGTTCCTTCAAATTTTTTAAATAAATAGGATATGGGTAAATAGTAATTAAATTAAAAAATAATTATAAATAGCTTGCAAAGAAGAAAACGAGAATGAAAGAGCAATAGTGAACCATACCTTAATGTCAAAAGAGGATTAAAATAGTAATTTTAGTTGACGAATCTAAGATATAGATTGGTTTAGATTCGAAAAGATCTTTATGAGAAAGAGGAGATAAAAAAGGTTGTGATAACCCTAAAGAGGAGAGAAAGAAAAAGACGAGAGACGGATAAAATAAATTCAGGGCTAAAGGAGAGATGAGATAATTCTAATTTCTAGATGTACTACCCTTAATATTAAATGACTAAACAAAGTGTATTTATTCAAATTTATATTTTCAAAGAATAACTAATAAGGCTAATTTGGTAAAATAAATCCCAAATTAATAGTATTTTTTAATGGGTGTGCCAGGTTAATAGGGGCCAACTAATATGAAATAGAGAAATTATTAGGGATTTCAATATTCATTAATTAATATTCATTAATAATTTGAGGGGCACGAGGAAGAAAACGGGTGGCAATGAAAAGAAAAGACAAGACAAGACTACTCAATGTGATTTTTGAGTTATCCAAGAAACATTTTTTACCGCCTTTAGTAGTACTACTTTATCTACTGGAATAGAAGCATGCTTTAAAATTAATAGAAAAAAAATTCAAACAGATATGTCATCTGTTGCAACAGATATAAATATCTGTTTGAAAAATCCCAACAACTGAGTCATCTGTGACAACAAATGCAAATATCCATTTAATAACTAAATAAGATATGTTATCTGTTACAACAGATATTAATATCTGTTTGAAAATTTCCAATAGCTCAGTCATCTGTCACAACATATGCAAATATCTATTTGATAATAATATCAGATATGTCATCTGTTGCAACAGATATGATTATCTGTTTGAAAATATCCAATAGCCCAATCGTTTGTTGCAACAGATTTCATTGCGATTGATTTAGGTGGAACTAGGGATGAATGAATAAGCTCATGGGGTCAACAAAAACTTTAATTGAGTCATTGCATTTTCATGGTGTTGGTATTGTGTTCATCCTGACTCGAGTCGTCGATCGATCACTCTAAGTTGAAATGAGTTCTTATTAACTTAATTTTAAGATTAATAATATTACCTACATTGATTTAGGCAAAACTAGGGATGAATGAATAAGCTCACAGGGTCAACAAAAACTTTAATTACGTTGTTGTATTTGCATGGTGTTGGCATTGCATTCATCCCAACCCGAGTCATCGATCGATCACTCTGGGTTGAAATGACTTTTCATTAACTTAATGTTAAGATTAATAATAGTACCTACATTGATTTAGGTGGAAATGGAGATGAATGAATGAGCTCATAGGGTCAACAACAGCTTCAATTGATTCGTTGCATTTGCATGGTGTTAGTATTACGTTCATACCGACCCGAGTCATCGATCGATCACTCTGAGTTAAAATGAGTTCTTATTAACTTAATGTTAAGATTAATAATAGTACCTACATTGATTTAGGTGGAATAGGGATGAGTGAATGAGCTCACAGGGTCAACAACAACTTCAATTAAGTCGTTATATTTGCATGGTGTTGGTATTGCCTTCATCCCGACCCGAGTCATCGATCGATTACTCTGAGTTTAAATCATTTCTCATTAACTTAATGTTAATATTAATAATAGTACCTACATTGATTTAAGTGGAACTAGGGATGAATGAATGAGCTCATAGGGTCAACAACAACTTTAATTGAGTCATTGTATTTGCATAGTGTTGGTATTGAGTTCATCCTAACCCGAGTCATCGATCGATCACTCTGAGTTGAAATAAGTTCTCATTAACTTAATGTTAAGATTAATAATAGTACCTACATTGATTTAGGTGGAACTAGGAATGAATAAATGAGCTTACAGGGACAACAACAACTTCAATTGAGTTGTTGCATTTGTATGTTGTTGGTATTGCGTTTATCCTGACCCAAGTCATCGATTGACCACTCTGAGTTAAAATGAGTTCTCATTAACTTAATTTTAATATTAATAATAGTACCTAAATTGATTTATATGGAACTAGGGATGAATTAATGAGCTCATAGGGTCAACAACAACTTTAATTGAGTCATTACATTTGCATGGTATTGGTATTGCGTTCATCCTGACCCGAGTTATCAATCGATCAATTTGAGTTGAAATGAGTTCTCATTAATTTAATGTTAAGATTAATAATAGTACCTATATTCATTTAGGTGGAACTAGGGATGAATAAATGAGCTCACAGGGTCAACAACAGCTTTAATTAAGTCGTTGCATTTGCATGGTATTGGTATTACGTTCATCCCGATCTGAGTTGTCGATCGATCAATCTAAGTTAAAATCAGTTCTCATTAACTTATTGTTAAGATTAATAATAGTACATACATTGATTTAGGTGGAACTAGGGATGAATGAATGAGCTCATAGGATCAACAACAACTTCAATTGAGTTGTTGCATTTGCATGGTGTTGGTATTGCGTTCATCCCAACTCGAGTTGTCGATCGATCACTCTGAGTTGAAATGAGTTCTCATTAACTTAATTTTAAGATTAATAATAGTACCTACATTGATTTAGGTGGAACTAGGGATGAATGAATGAACTCACAGGGTCAAAAACAACTTCAATTGAGTCATTGCATTTGCATGTTGTTGGTATTGCATTCATCTTGACCTGAGTCGTCGATCGATCATTCTGAGTTGAAATAAATTCTCATTAACTTAATGTTAAGATTAATAATATTACCTACATTGATTTAGGTGGAACTAAGGATGAATGAATGAGCTCATAGGGTCAACAACAACTTTAATTGCATCGTTGCATTTGCATGGTGTTGGTATTGTATTCATCCCAACTCGAGTCGTCGATCGATCACTCTGAGTTGAAATGAGTTCTCATTAACTTAATGTTAAGATTAATAATAGTACCTACATTGATTTAGGTGGAACTAGGAATGAATGAATGAGCTTACAAGGACAGCAACAACTTCAATTAAGTTGTTGCATTTGCATGTTGTTGGTATTGCGTTTATCCTGACCCGAGTCATCGATCGATCACTCTGAGTTAAAATGAGTTCTCATTAACTTAATTTTAATATTAATAATAGTACCTAAATTGATTTATGCCGTCCCGAGTCATCGATCGATCACTTTGAGTTGAAATGAGTTCTCATTAATTTAATGTTAAGATTAATAATAGTACCTATATTCATTTAGGTGGAACTAGGGATGAATAAATGAGCTCACAGGGTCAACAACAGCTTCAATTGAGTCGTTGCATTTGCATGGTATTGGTATTA
>NW_025867981.1:0-3433 GCF_002878395.1 Capsicum annuum
ATTAGTTATTTTTTCGAGTTTGTCAATGGACTTAAAGGTGCCACCTGCAGAAAAGAAACCACGGTTAGAAGATGTTAGTGATGAAAATGAGAGTATCCAAAATTGGAAAAGAATAAACCTTCAGAAAGGTGATATGCTTAGCACCTCATTACTCTAGACTCTTTCAATTCCCATCAATCAAGGTATTAATAGGCCAAATGTTGTACAGCAACACCTATTTAAACATTTTGATAATTAAACACCAAATGCTTATCGATGGTTGATTCCACCAGCCTGCATGACAATTATAAGTCCTTGCAGGCAGAGATCCCACTTACTATTGCATTCGAATTTCCCAATGACTTCAGTACTTGAAACAACAACAACAAACCCAGTCTATTCCCACATAGTGGGGTCTGGGGGGTAAGACGTACGCAGTCCATACCACTACTTCAGGAGAAGTAGAAAGGTTGTTTTCGATAGACCCCTGGCTCAAAACAAGGAATAATAAACAAATACTTAATAAAGCATGGAACAAGATATCAAGACATAAATACGCCACCCACGAGGAATAGTAAACACATTTGTAATAACTCATGCAACAAAGTGTCCTAGCAAGAATAATACATTTACCAAGTAATGTCCTACCCCAACGACTCAAACTGGCACTAGCCTTCTATCCTAATCCGCGTCCTCTAGATCTTACTATCTAGGGTCATGTCCTCAGTGAGCTGTAACTGCTCCATGTCCCGCCTGATCACCTCTCTCCAATATTTCTTCGGCCTATCCCTACCCCGCCTGAAACCATCCAAAGCAAGCTTCTCACACCTACGAATCGGGGCATTCGTGCCCCTCCTCATCACATGCCCGAACCATCTCAATCGAACTTCCCGCATCTTGTCCTCCACCGAAGCCACTCCAAGCTTTTCCTGAATAGTCTCATTTCGAACTCTATCACCCCTATTAAGCCCACAAATCCAACGCAACATCCGCATTTCCGCCACCTTCAATTTTTGAATGTGAGAGTTCTTGACTGGCCAACATTCCGCTCCATACAACATGGCCGGACGGACTGTCATCCTGTAGAATTTGCCTTTAAGCTTGGGCGGCACCTTCCTATCACACAACACCCCCGAGGCGAGCTTCCACTTCATTCATCCCGCCCCAATACGGTGGGAGACATCCTCGTCAATCTCACCATTCCCCGAATCATGGACCCCAGATACTTGAAACTATCCCTCTTACACACCGTCTGGGAATCCAACCTCACTACCACCTCGTCTTCCTACCTCACATCATTAAACTTGCATTCCAAATATTCTGTCTTGCTCTTGCTCAACCTGAACCCTTTAGATTCAAGGGTCTGTCTTCACACCTCTAATTTATCATTCACCTCCCCCCACCACGCGTCTCATCAATCAAAACTACATCATCTGCAAAAAGCATACACCAAGGCACCTCTCCTTGAATACGCCGCGTCAACACATCCATCACCAAAGCAAACAAAAAGGCGCTAAGAGTGGAACCTGGTGCAACCCCGTCAAGACAGGGAAATGCTCTGAGTCTCCTCTCGCCGTCCTCATCTGAGTCTTAGCTCCATTATACATGTCCTTGATTGCTCTAATATACGCCATCGGTACTCCACTCACCTTCAAGCATCTTCAAAGCACCTCCCTAGGGACTTTGTCGTAAGTCTTCTCCAAGTCGATAAACACCATATGCAGATCTCTCTTCCTTTCCCTATACTGTTCCACCAGTCTCCGCACCAGGTGAATTGCCTCCGTCGTCGAGCGCCCGAGCATAAATCCAAACTAACTTTCCGAGATAGACACTATCCTCCTCAACCTCAACTCGACCACTCTCCCAAATCTTCATAGTGTGGCTCAATAACTTAATACCTCTATAGTTATTGCAACTCTGAATGTCACTCTTATTCTTATAAAGAGGGATCATAGTACTCCATCAACAAGCCTCGGGCATTTTCGCCGACTTGAAAATGCCGTTAAATAATACAGTCAACCACCTTAAGCCAGCCTTACTAAAGAACTTCCAAAAATCCACAGGTATCTCATCAGGTCCCGTCGCCTACCCCAACGCATCCTGCGATAAAACGTCCACAATAACTAAAATCACAACTTCAGTACTAGAAAGATTTACAAAAACTAGAGAAAACTTGAGATATAGGGTAACTTTCATATAGTAGAGAGGTTGCCGACCTTCTGTTTCACTTCTTACCTTCCCAATAGCAGAGAGTCGGCAACTCCATGTATGTATCAAAGAGAGACTTACAGTTGAAGTCGCCGGCGTTCGGTGGCAGCAAGCTCGCAGTGCAAGGCATAGCAGTGGCCCATCAGCTTGCGAGGCATAAAATGTGCATAAAATTTTGTGTCACACTCTATGGTGATAGTTAGAAATAATGATGCGAATTAATAACTGGAACAAAATAAAAGCAAGAAAGAAGATGGAGTAGGTTCATGTGATATTATTTAAAATAAGAAACGACCCTTTTAAATCTTGTTGCTGCAAGCAAATAAATATCAAGCCCACCTTGAGTTGCACGTGGTCATTGTGGAAGTTGCACTCTTCTTGGCTGCTTGCCTCACCGAAAGGTCTAGTGGAGCAGCCACTACACAAAATGGTATTGGAAATTACTATTGCTCAACGTAAAACAAATAGTGGATTCCTCTAGGATTATTTCGGAAGATGCCAGACTGATATATCCTCGCTGATCTAGCCACAGTTGAATAATTCTGAGCAACAGGTTCTTCAGCCCTGTCCGAACCTTCCTGCATTAGATTTTTAATGAGATTCCTGTCTGTTGCTTCGCAGCTATCAGAGAAAGAGAAGCAGCTAATTATTTCCTCCTGTAGAGCTAACTGCAACAGCAACAAAAATAGCTTTTTCCTTTGTTAAGTTGCAAAGTAAATCCACATTGTTAAATTTGTACTTCAGAAGCACTAAAGAATTGACCATGTAGAACATTTCTCTCGCTATCTATATATTCAACATCAAGACTCGTCCACATTATGATACTGCAGGTAAATTTAGCAAAGGAAATAGGAGATAGAAACAAAAGATTAAGATGATGATTTATTGATGAAAGTTACTAAGCAATAGCATAGTAAGTGATACCTCCATTTTTACTCTATACGTCGCACTTCCGTTTTCCCCTACTTGATTGGTTTCCTGTATCTTGATTGGTTCCGCCTCCGTTTTCATGATTACTACTGGATTTGCTCTTGCTGTGTTGGCTGGCATTTTCCATTCAGTTATCTGACAGATTTGGAAATGACCGATGAGTTGTTTGTTTCCTCCTTCTCTCGGTCTCCTTCATTCTCTTTTCCTCTTTCCATGATTGTTCCAAAGTAACTCATCCTTCCCTTCTTTTCAATGTTCTCAGGATCTGGTGTATAAAATGTGCGAAAAACTTTATCAGGTGGAACAAGTAAGAATA
>NW_025867982.1:0-2126 GCF_002878395.1 Capsicum annuum
CTAAGTTCATTGCAAAGAAACTTTCATGGTTAGGAATTTTGCTAGATGAAAGCTTATTTCTTTTGCCCTTTTTGCTCGTATGTTGATGTACATATTGTGTTAAACGATGTTGCAATGAACTAATGAAAGGAAGTATTTTTTTATTTCCTATATATTGTCTATACTTGAATGTTATAAGTTTGTTGTTGTTTGAAATTTTGTAATTTGCCCTGTTAGAAGATGAATGAAATAGTTGTCAGACGTCAAAATTTATGGTTTACCATATATATATATATATATATATATATATATATATATATATATACGAATTCATATATGCTAATGGATAATGAATCTGGTCTATCAACGATTATGTTGATTTATACAAAATTAATTACAAAGTCGTGCGGTTTCGAATTGATCGAGTTCAATATCTATGATTGTGTCTACGTAATCGATGGATTTCACTATGTGGGTTGGTGAAATAGTAAACAGACATTAGTACATTGTAAATTATTAATTAATTAAATAAAATTGAATTGAAGATCATCGATTGTGTCCGCTGTAAATCATAAACGAAAAGCCTTGTCAATAATAGATCGTATTGGTTTATCGCTCTTAGTAGCATATTGTTAAAAGAAGGGAATAATTAATTAATAAAAAATAAATAATTGAATTTTATGCAATTAAAGGAGTTTAAACAAGTCATATGATCGTATAATAGTCCATGTAAATTGGAGAAGGTGATTAAAGATGTGTGAGAATGAGTAGTGGATGAACAAATGAATTTCTTACAACACTCTTGTGCTTTGGATAAACATTGCCCTAATTAGGATGTTGGTTGTATAACCACTACCCATCCTCACACATCTTTGATCAGCTTCTTCAATTTACGTGAACTCTCATACGATCACATGACATGTTTAAGCTCATTTAATTGTATAAAATCTAAATTTTTTTTTTTATTAATTAAATAATTCTTTTCAAAATATGTGCTAGTTATGGTCTAGAAATAGGTATTCTAGTTTAATTTGTTTATTATTGAAGTAGTCCATCGTTTATGCTAGACTATGCTTAGTTATTTACTCGACCTGATGTAGTCTAGCATAAACTGTAAACTACTTCCACAATTAAGTAACTAGACGATGATACTTATTTATAGACTATGACTAGCACATAATTTGAAAAGAATTATTTAATTAATAAAAAAAAAAATTTAGATTTTATACAATTAAATGAGCTTAAACATGTCATGTGATCGTATGAGAGTTCACGTAAATTGAAGAAGCTGATCAAAGATGTGTGAGGATGGGTAGTGGTTATACAACCAACATCCTAATTAGGGCAATGTTTATCCAAAGCACAAGAGTGTTGTAAGAAATTCATTTGTTCATCCACTACTCATTCTCACACATCTTTAATCACCTTCTCCAATTTACATGGACTATTATACGATCATATGACTTGTTTAAACTCCTTTAATTGCATAAAATTCAATTATTTATTTTTTATTAATTAATTATTCCCTTCTTTTAACAATATGCTACTAAGAGCGATAAACCAATACGATCTATTATTGACAAGGCTTTTCGTTTATGATTTACAGCGGACACAATCGATGATCTTCAATTCAATTTTATTTAATTAATTAATAATTTACAATGTACTAATGTCTGTTTACTATTTCACCAACCCACATAGTGAAATCCATCGATTACGTAGACACAATCATAGATATTGAACTCGATCAATTCGAAACCGCACGACTTTGTAATTAATTTTGTATAAATCAACATAATCGTTGATAGACCAGATTCATTATCCATTAGCATATATGAATTCGTATATATATATATATATATATATATATATATATATATATATATGGTAAACCATAAATTTTGACGTCTGACAACTATTTCATTCATCTTCTAACAGGGCAAATTACAAAATTTCAAACAACAACAAACTTATAACATTCAAGTATAGACAATATATAGGAAATAAAAAAATACTTCCTTTCATTAGTTCATTGCAACATCGTTTAACACAATATGTACATCAACATACGAGCAAAAAGGGCAAAAGAAATAAGCTTTCATCTAGCAAAATTCCTAACCATGAAAGTTTCTTTGCAATGAACTTAG
>NW_025867983.1:0-2934 GCF_002878395.1 Capsicum annuum
CCGTTTAAATTTTCGTGGCCATTTGGGTGGACACACAGGCAAAACGGCGCGAATGGGGCATTTTCGAGCCAAATTAGTGTGCTATAGCCCACGGTTTGGGGGTGGGCCCGAGCGTGCTGTGAGCCAATAATTGATCGATACGTTCCTGGGAGGTTGTTGATAGTCCCAGTGTGGTCCATTTAAATTTTTGTGGCCATTTGGGTTAAGAAACAGGCAAAACGGCGGGAACGGGGTATTTTTGGACCAAATCGATGAGTTATAGCCCACAGTTTTGGGGGTAGGCCCGGGGTCCGAGCATGGTGTTTGCCAAAAATTAATTGGGGCATGCCAGGAAGGTTGGAGATCATCCCAGTTTGGTCCATTTAAATTTTTGTGGCAATATGGGTGGACAAACGGGCAAATCGATGTGCTATAGGCCACGATTTTAGGGTTAGGCCCAGGGTTCGGACGTACTGTGGGCTGAAGATCGATCGAGATATTCCAGGAAGGTTGGGAATCATTCTAGTGTAGTCTGTTTAAATTTTCGTGGTCATTTGGATGGATGAACGTGAGAAACGATGCAAATGGGGTGTTTTGGGCCAAATCGTTGTGCTATAGCCCACGGTTTCGGGGGTAGACCTGGGGTTTGAGCATGCTATGGGCCAAAAATCGACTGGGGTATTCCAAGGAATTCGAGGATCATCCCAATGTGGTCCGTTTAAATTTTTATGGCCATTTGGGTGGAGAAACGGGCAAAACGGCGTGAACGAGGCATTTACAAGTCAAATTAGTGTGTTATAGCCCACGGTTTTGGGGGTGTGCCTGGGGTTCGGGCGTACTATGGGCGAAAAATTGATTAGGGCATGCCAGGGAGGTTGGGGATCATCCCATTGTGGTCTATTTAAATTTTTCTAGCCATTAGGTTGAACAAATGGGAGAAAGGGCTTGAATGGGACATTTTTGGACCAAATCGGTGTGCTATAGCCCACGGTTTTAGGGGTGGGCCTAGGATTCGAATGTGTAGTGGGTCGAAAATCAACTGGAGCATGCCTGGGAGTTTAGGGATCATCCCAGTGAGGTCTGTTTTAAATTTTTATGGCTATTTGGGTGGACAAATGAGCAAAACGGCGCGAACTTGGCATTTTCGAGCCAATTCGATATGTTATTGCCCACGGTTTTGGGGTTGGGCCTAGGGTTCGAGCATACTATAGTCCAAAAATTGACTGAGGTGTATCAAGGAAATGGGGGATCATCCCAATATGGTCCGTTTAAATTTTCATGGCCATTTGGGTTGACAAATGGGGGAAACAGCATGAACTGGGTATTTTCGGGCCAAATCGGTGTGCTATAGCCCACGTTTTTGGGGGTGGGCTCGGGTATCGAATATGTTATGCACCGAAAGTTTACCGAAGCATGCCAGGGGGTTGAGGATCATCCCAGTGTAGTCCGTTTAAATTTTGGTGGCCATTTGGGTGGACAAACAAGCGAAACGGCATGAAAGGGCATTTTTGGGCCAAATTGATGTGCTATAGCCCACGTTTCAGGGGTGTTACCAGGGTTAGGGCGTGCTATTGTACAAAAATCATCTTGGGTATGCCATGGAGGTTGGGGATCATCCCAGTATGGTCCGTTTAAATTTTCGTCGCCATTTGGTTGAAAAAATGGGCGAAACAGTTTAAACGGAGAATTTTTAGGCTAAATCAGTGTCCTATGGCCCATGATTTCAGGGGTGGACCCGGGTTCCGGGCGTATTGTGGGCAAAAAATTGATCAAGGCATGCCAGGGAGGTTTGGGATCATCTCAGTGTAGTCCGTTTAAATTTTTGTGGTCATTTTGGTGGAGACACGGGTGAAACGGCACGAATGGAGCATTTTTGGGCCAAATTGGTGTACTATAGCCCACGGTTTTGGGGGTGGGATTGGGCGTTCTATGAGTCAAAAATCGACCGAGGCAGCCTGGGTGGTTAGGGATGGTCCCAGTGTGGTCCATTTAAATTTTCATGGCCATTTGGGTGACAAACTGGTAAAACGGCGCGAACGGGGCATTTTTGGGCCAAATTTATATGGGTGGAAAAACTGGATAAACAATGCAAATGGGGCATTTTTAGGCCAAATCGATATGCTATAGCCCACGGTTTCGGTGGTGGACCTGGGGTCCGGGCGTGATGTTGGCCAAAAATCGACCGGGGCATGCCAGGGTGGTTGAGGATTATCCCATTGTGGTTCGTTTAAATTTTTGTGGCCATTTGGGTGGACAAACGGGCGAAATAGCAGGAACGACATATTTTATGGGTAAATCGGTGTGCTATAGCCCACGGTTTGGCGAGGGCTGGGGTCCGAGCGTGCTGTAGGTCAAAAATGAACTGGGGCATGCCAGGGAGGTTGGAAACCATCCCAGTGTAGTCCTTTTAAATTTTCGTGGCCATTTGGGTGGACAAACTGGCAAAATGGAACGAATAGGGCATTTTCGGGCCAAATTGATGTGTTGTAGCCCACAGTTTTGGGGCTGGGACCAGGGTTCAGGCGTGTTGTGGTTATAAAATTGATTGAGGTAGTACAGGGAGGATAGGGATCGCCCGGTGTGGTCCGTTTTAATTTTCGTGGCCATTTGGGCAGACAAACGAGTGAAACGGCACGAATGGAACATTTTTGGGCAAAATTGGTGAGCTATAGCCCACGGTTTTAGGAGTGGGCCTAGGGTCAGGGCTTACTGTCAGCTGAAAATCGACTAGGGTATGTTGGGGAGGTTAGAGATCATCCCAGTGTGGTCCTTTTAAATTTTCATAGTAATTTAGGTAGACAAATGGGCAAAACGGTGTGAACGGGGCAATCTTGGGCAAAATTGGTGTGCTATAGCCCACGATTTTGAGGGTGGACCCTTGGTCCGGGCATACTGTGGGTCAAAAATTGACTGGGGTATGCCAAGGTGGTTGGGATCATCCCATTGTTGCCTGTT
>NW_025867984.1:0-3078 GCF_002878395.1 Capsicum annuum
GGTAGTTCAAAATGTCCCCTTAAATATATTTTTGAGCAATTTTGGTACTTTAGTTTAAGCTTGCTAAATGTGAGCACATTTGGTCTAATTGTTACTTCTCCATCTATTAATAGTTATCCACTATTAAATTGACACATAAATTAAGAAATAGTAAATGATAGGGCTAGTTTTACCATATTACCCTTTGAATCTAATAAATCTAATGCTTTGGAAGATACATTGGATAATGAATCGTATTTAATGCTAAGGGTAAAATGGGTAAGTTATCCATTGGTTTCAAAATGGACAAGTATTATTGACATTTATTTTTGATATAGTGGAGTAAATTTTACAAAATTGTGAAAAAGAAAATTTAATATGAACTCACACTTCAAGGTGTTCTTTTTGCATTTTTATTTTCTAGTTTATTGCATAATTTGATGTATCTTGTTTCGCTTCATAACATTGATTTCTTGTTAACAATTACTACATATATATAACTAATGTAAAAATGTACACTTAGACAATTCCTCTTGATATTTCTATACTTTAATTGACATGATTTGATTGTAAATGGGAGATTTTATATTTTTAATTTATATTGCTTTGTTATAGCAAGACACATCTTTAAGAAGTTTTGATCTCGTCTAAGTATAGTGGATTCTTCGAGCAGCTTTTGGAAAACAGAAGACAAGGAGAGGACGAGCAACAAGAGTATCCAATCGGTTTCTATCCAATATGGGGAGTTTGATTCGTTACATTTATGTTGTAATGTCTTCTAGCTTGTTAATTCTTGTTGTTGTATACTTTTTCTCCTTCATGGAGCAATTTATATTGTGTATGTTTGACAATATATTCTTTGGGATCAACTCAATGATATTCGAGAGAAGTAATAGAGTAGGTCGTGTTGTTCAATTCATTCCTATGATCTATTTATTTGATAGAAGAATTTGACGAGAAGGCATAAGTTTCCTCAACCTATGACCGAAATTCAAAGGACACAAATTTTATTTTTTGTGGCACGAGTATAGTTCACTTTCCTGAGAAAATTTGGGGACTAATGCAATTAAGGCATCTCAAACTGGACAAATTTGATATGCCAAATCGCCCAAGCGTATCTGTTGACGAACTATTTCTCACTTGTCTCCATGTTGATGCATGAAAGAGGTTATTTCTAGGATTCAGAATGTTAAAAAATTAGGAATTGGTGGAAATAATGATGACAATGAAAATTTTCGGGAATCTGGACCTCTCAACATTCTCGTTCATCTGCTTGTTGTGGCAAAGAAAGACATCCAATTGTTGGGGGATTTACTCGATTGAAGGTTTTGCTAATTGAAACTAATTCTCTCAAGTACTGGAAAGCCCCAAATGACAATTTTTCTGTCCTTGAGCGCCTCATGCTTAGCAATTGCTATAATTTGGAAGAGATACCCATTGAATTTGTAGAAATCGACACACTACACCTGATTGAGTTAGAAGGCTGTAAGCCCGCGCTCGAGACTTGTACTGCACATATTCAACAAGACCAGGAAGATCTTGGAGCAGAACCAGTGCATGTTCTTATCTTAAAACCGTATTCAGATTAGTATAACATTACATGAACTTCCTTATCTGCTTATGTTGTGCTTAGTAAGTATAAAAGGAAAATATTCCAATATACTTCACTTCTGTGACTTCATGCAGGAGAAGATGTAGATGATGAGGATGAGGATGAGGATGAGGATCATGAAGACTATGATGACGACGACGACGGCGATGATGATGGTGGTGGTGTTGATTTTGAGTTAGCATTAAATATCGTGTCTCACTTGGTTAGGGCAAAGATGTGGCAGGACGCGTTAACCAGGTGACGAGTTCAATATTATTTATCAGATTGCATAAACTCCTATGTCTGTGTCTGTTCACATGAAGTTAGAGTTGAAAGATGTGAGTTCGGTTGAACACGCCCTATATCTGCATCTGAATAATGTGACTCGTTGAACTTCTACTGACCCTTTATGTTTCTTTCAAGGGAGGATTAATTTTGGTTTCGAAGGACATTAGTAATGAAGATCAAGAGCAGAACGATTGAACTCCCTCGATTTCATTTCGGGTCATCTATAAGACATAGAAGGGCCAGACCATAAGGACCTATTAGACGTAGTCTTACCCTGCATTTCTGCAAGAGGCTGTTTCCACGTCTTGAACTATTGAACTCCGAGTCACATAGCAGCAGCTTTACCAGTTATTGTGGCTTCCAAGGAGATGTGATTTCTCTAAATTTTAATATTGTCTCTGGATTTGTATTGTAACATATTTTTGAGTTAATAGAATTGTTAGAAACATTACTCATTTGGGCATTACTAATTTGCATGTACATACATATCCATGGGATAGTAGAAAAGCTTAATTATTACACATAATATATGACCCTCAATTATAGATCACAATGGTTAACATGATTGCACACTCACTTTAGTTGGTAAAGTTATTTATTAGAATACTAGAAATGCAGTGGCGGAGCCAGGATTATTCCTAAGGGGGTTCAAAATATGAGTATGTTATAAACATATAAACTAATCGAAGGAGGTTCGACATTTACTATATATACATGAAAAGTAATACAAAACGGCGGGATTAAAAACAGATGTGCTATAATAATGAGTAAAACATCTAGTGCTCCCTCGAATTATGGCCAAAGTTGCTATGACATACTCCAACTTCACGGGGGTCCCCCTGAATTTAGTTTTAATGTATTTTTGTCACCCTTTTTAGCTGACATGACACCTTTTTAGCTGACGTGGCACCTTTGATGTGGATCCCATTTTTATGTAATAAAGGTGTCATGTCAGCACAAAAGGGTGATAAAAATATGCTAAAATTGAGTTCAAGGGCTAATAGGACTCCTGTAAAGTTAGAGTGTGTCGTAGCAACTTTGATCATTGTTCGAGGGGGTACAGGACGATTATCTCTAAAATAATATATGACCCTCAATTATATATCACAATGGTTAACATGACTGCACACTCACTTTACTTGGTAAAGTTAAAAACAGATGTGCTAGAGAAAAGCGTCTTGTACCCTCCTAAACTAAGCAATGACACGCTGCATCTTCAC
>NW_025867985.1:0-5264 GCF_002878395.1 Capsicum annuum
GGTCGCTAGTGTAGGGAATTACTTGGTGGGGGTTTTTTTTATTTTTTATTTTTTATTCCCGTTATGATTCCGTATTCAGTGTTCCATGCTTATTACGAATCAGTGTGCTTTCCTCTGCTTTCCTCTGTTTTATATTCCTTATGGGTGCCGTATTTATGTTATGTCATCTGCTTCTGTGCTTTACTATGTGTTTGTGTGATATCTTGTGCCTTGAGCCGGGGTCTTTCGGAAACAGCCTTTCTACTTCATCAGAGGTAGAGGTATGGACTGCGTACATCTTACCCCCCAGACCCCACTAAGTGGGAATACACTGGGTTTGTTGTTGTTACCGTATAATAAAAAAAGAAAAGAAATAAAATATTATTTATGTCAATGTTTATTTTTTTTTAGTGCATGAGTGAAACCTTATACATTAGTGACGAACATCTCAAAATAAATTATTTAACTTTTTATAAGTAAACAACTGAAAACCAACTAAGTCAATATCATTTTTCCCTTTATATTCCAAAACACCTTCAAATTTGCACCATCCAATCCCAAAATGTCGAAATTACCCTTTGTTTAACAATCTCCCACCAACCATATCATAATTTGAAGTTAAAACATTGTTGTCCTCCTTTGCATAGTCCCAACACTATGGAATCACTAACCCAAAAAATTGCTCTCAAATTAACCAAGGCCAATTTCGTCCAAGAAAAATTAACAATTACAAACAAATATTACCATAAGGACAATTTAGTCCAAATAAAATCACCAACCAACACCACCATTACCACCACCCTAACTACTACCCATCACACTAGAAATACTCGGGTTTTTCCACCTATCTGTGTGTCCAAAATATCTGCTGGAACCGGAGCAGGTGAAGAATCCGAGTTGAAAACGACCCGGATCCGGATCCGAGATCCAGTAAGCTCAACAGATATGGCAGCCTCTCATGATGTTAAAGATGCTCGTATTGCTGGGATTTCTTCTGCTATTCGGGTCATACCCGATTTTCCTAAACCCGGTACCCATTTACTCTTCTTCTTTGAATTTTAGATTGGGTCGACGGGTTCATATGAACTCTTCGAGTGAAAAATTATACTGTTTATGTATGGTTAGAATTATTTTTTTAAATGTATGTATAGTAGTTGTTTGAATCTCATTTGACTTTTTTCTGTGTTTACTTTTTCCTATTTTGATTTCCTTCTGTGAAATTACTCGCTTCGCCACTGATTAGATATTTTTTTCATGTATATAGTAGATGTTGAACCTGATTTGACTTTTTCGTATTTTGAATCCGTGATAATACTGGCTTCGCCACTGATTAGAAATATTTTTTTTTGTGCATGTATAGTAGATGTTGAACCACATTTGTTGTGTGTTTATTTCTCCGAATTTTGGATCCTCTTAGTAAAAATACTGGCTTCACCACCAATTAAAATTATTTTTATGTTTATATAGTAGATGTTGGGAATACACTGGGCATGTTGTTGTTGTATATTAGATGTTGAACTTCATTTGACCCTGTTGTGTGTTTATTTCTTCATATTTGAACCCCTTTAGTAAAAAGAATTTTTTGGGGTTGTTTTGTTAATGGAAGTGAGTATTTTGGTATGTGGTGATTCTTGCAGGGATTATGTTTCAGGATATAACAACTTTGCTTCTTGATACTAAGGCGTTTAAGGACACTATTGATTTGTTTGTTGAGAGATACAAGGACAAGAACATCAGTGTCGTTGCAGGTCATTTCTTTTTTTCCTTTTTCCCTTTTTTTGCTTTTGATTCTGAATTTGTAATGCTGAACTGTTCCATTTTGAAGTTACTAGTTTAAGGGATAAAAAAGATTCAAGCTTTAGAAGCTGAGATTTCAGATCTTTTGGTTATGCTATAAATACTACACTAGTGACCAGCTGATATTGTAGGTTGCCCGGCTCTGTATTATCAGCATTATGTGTTAATTTAAAAAGAAGATACAAAAGGTTCAAACTTTGTTTAAAATTTTGGGCGAGATCTTTTAGAAAAACAAAATGTCGCTTTCTAGATTTAGCTTTATGATGCTCTGAGCATCCTACGTAATGGAGTAGCCATAGACGACTAAAACCCCTTTCTTAAGTTCTTAGGCGATGTGTGGCAACTATGTAACTCGACAAGATATTACAAGCTTCAGATATGTAAAATTTTATATGAAAAACAGAAAAAGTAAAAGAGCTTCCTTTTCTTTTGACCAACACTTCATCCTTGCCAAATTACAATACCTAATTTTGCGAGTTACAAAATGGCGAACTTATGTTTGTAGTTTAACACCTCATAAGTACTTAAGACAAGCATGATGACTTGATTTTATCAACAAGAATAACAACAGCATAGCCGGCGTATTACCACAAAGTGGGGTCTGGGTAGGGTAAGGCAGTCCATGATGACCTGATTTTATAATCATATAAAATAATGGGGTTGAAGATTTCTTTTTTTGGAGGTTTTTTTTGGTTATTAATTTTTCAGATTTGGGATGCTCTCTCCTAGTAACACTGACCAAGAGTAATCAACCTCTTCAACTCCCCAGCATTTGATTTCACTTGCAAATACAAAATGAAACTTAAGCATTTTTTTGTGGTCAAATTTTGTTGCTCAAGAACTTACTCTCGATTTTTGTAGAAACATGGTAACCTGTGCAAAGTATCTTTATGAAACAACGTGCACCAAAGAATGGTTGACTTCAATTTGGAATTGGGGTTGTGATGCATAAATCTAAAATGTGCAGATGTGTGGAAATTTTATTTCTAACAGCAGAGATGGATCAAGCTAGGCCATGCTGGCAAATATGGATGAGTTGATTTTTACGATGAATTCTCCCATACCCAAAGAGAATACTCTTTCATGCCCACAAGAAGTTAAAAGAAAATAAAACAATATAACATGTATATCTAATTGTGTGCCCATGCTTCCATCAGTGATGAGATTAAGTTCCTAACTATATCTGGTAAAAAGTATGAGAGAAGGAAATATATAGCTCAGATTTTTATTATATTTAGGTTCAAGGAATATGAAAGAAAATGATGATCATCTAAATAGAATACCTTGTGTATAGAAATTTCTGTGCTGCTCCTTTTCCTTTTATCTCCTTGACTCATTTTAGGATTCTCCTCAAGTTCTCCACATGATATCTCATAATTTATATTTTAGAACTCCCTTTTTAAATATTGAATTATTTTTAGCCGAATCCTCACACCCATATCCATACCTAGGTCCATATCCCCAAATCTTAAAATTTAGCTTACGAAAGATCCGATCTCTAGATCCTCACCCATATCAGACACCCGCACCTGTGTCCGAGCAACTTAGATGCTCATCTTCCCTCTTAGGTGTTGCTTTCTTGTTATGAATGAGATATCACTCCCAAGATTTAGATCCCAAATTCCTTGGAAGGCAGAGGGTTTATATTGTGTATTAGCATTTTACACACCCAGCAGAATGTTAGTGTTTTGCCTGCCCTCCATAAAAAAAGAAAAAAGAACAAGGCTCATAACAAATGTGAGTTCCTGGTAACTTAAGGCTAGGTTGTAGCCATTTCCTATTTTGATGCTCGTTTTATAGCCTGTTTGACTCTAAATATTACTCTCATAGATTATAAGTCCCGCATTTGTTCTGGAGAAATTAACTTTGAGCGTATGGTAAATGGTGTACTTCAGGTATTGAAGCAAGAGGTTTTATATTTGGTCCTCCCATTGCATTGGCCATTGGAGCAAAATTTGTCCCAATGAGGAAACCCAAGAAGTTGCCTGGTAAGCTTTATCACTATTTTCCTGCCTTTCCATCTCATTGGGAGTTGTATTTTCTTGCATGTCTTGTTTGTTTGTTGTTGTTGTATTGTTTGATTGTTGCTGGGTCCTGGGAGAGTGGCGGAAGAGGAGAATGTAAATACAGCTAGGAACATTGATACACACTTATCTAGTATCAAAAGAAAAAGATACGGAGAACATTTGAGCAAGCTTGAAAGAGGTTTTCATGCAATGTAGCTGAATTCCATGGAAATTTCCAAAACTTCAACGCTAAGATAAATATAAAAAACAAACAAGTGAATCCAGTGTCCTTTTTAAAATAAATGATTGTGCTCTAGGTGCATTTTGTGCATGTTTTCATAGTTAGTTTCCAACTCGGGAAATTCTTAGTTTACATCCTGCTTTGTCTGTCCAGCATTCAGCTTCTTAGGTAGTTCTATCATCATCGGCATGTGTTTTCACTTAGTGATGCCAGTTGCACTAGTGAGGAGCAATAAGAGCCCAACCTTGCAGAGACTCTTGATTAGATTCATTTCCTGTTCAGCGAGTAAAATCATTGGTCATATTTAAGAATCAGGCCGACTGGCTGAGACTATTGTTTAGATCCATTTCCTGTTCAGCGAATAAAATCATTGGGTCATATGATTATGTGCTTGCATCAAAGATCAAAACTGAAAATTGATAATTCCCACTGTTTATTGCCTCACCTCTATGATTCACACTGAAGGTGAAATATAATCCATGAATTTAGTTTGTTTGGCATTGCACCGTCACAAGCTTTTTACTCTGCTGCTTTTCCCATTCTCTCAGGGGAGGTTATTTCCGAAGAGTATTCCTTGGAGTACGGGACAGACAAGATGGAGATGCATGTAGGTGCCGTGGAAGCTGGTGAACGTGCTCTTGTGGTAGATGATCTTATTGCGACAGGAGGGACCCTAAATGCTGCGATTAGGCTCCTAGGTACGTTACCTATACTCAGTTCTATTCTTTTTTTGAGACAATTTTTTTTAGGGAGAATATACTCAGTTCTATTCTTCTGAAATATATATCCTAGTAGGTTGAAAAGCCCATTTGCTGTTATCCAATTCTTTATATTCTCCTTGACTTTCCTAACATCAGACACAAGGCAAGTAAAATCAGAAGTTATCAGTGTGTGTGTGTGAGAGAGAGAGAGAGACCTTTTCTTTAGTTGAGATATTTGACCATGTCATTCTCTTCCAACTATTTAAAGCACAAGCTTTTGGAACTTCCCTAACAGAACCTTGTGTGACTTGCGACTTGTGCCATTGGAGTTTCAATTTCTTAAATTGGTTTAACTTGCTTTTTCTTCACAGAGCGTGTTGAAGTTGAGGTGGTCGAGTGTGCATGTGTCATTGAATTGCCAGAATTGAAGGTATGCCAGCATTTCTATTGTTGATAGAATCAGCTAATATTTTTTGATTTTCACACCCCATTATGTGTTTTCTGAGCGCGATATTGTAGACGGTCTGATGGGCTTGTGAG
>NW_025867986.1:0-1212 GCF_002878395.1 Capsicum annuum
CCCCCCCCCCATCGTTTCTAGTTATATTAGGTTTTACATTGGATCAAAGTATATATTAAAAAACTTGTGGGTTATTTTCAAACTTTTCTTACTTTTTAAATCCTTAATAAAGTAATTGTCATCTACACTCAATTATTAAAATTTGAGTCACCTACACTTCATTTTAAAACTTCTTTGTCACTTTTAGCTTAATGCCCCATGTAAGTTATTAATTATTGTGGTATATCATTTTTTTACGTGGTTTTTAAATAAATAAATTTTATTTAGAAAATTTTAGAGGTTTTATGTCTTAATTCATGATCAAACTTGAAAAGTTCGAATCTAATTTTAACTATGTCATATAAATTAGAATAGATAGAGTATTACTACTATCTTATATAAAAAGTTGGGTAGCAAAATTATTCATTACTATGAAAGTAGATCTATTTTGTTGTTGTAAATATGAGACTTTGAGCATCTTTGAACTCTTAAATTTGCTAGAGGGGAGCACCTTTGATTCAACTAAAAGGATAAACCTAAAAGTTAGTGGAGATTATAAATTACTGCTAAATGTATGATTAAATCTATCGGGCAAATTGGCTGATTTGATTGGTTTGATACATAAAAGATTAATCTTCTTTTTATTTTTCTATAAAATATAGTTGACCGAACTTGATTGATTTTTTTATTTTGCATAAAAGTCGAGAAATAAAAGAACGATTAAACTCGATAGTTTAAATATTCTACAAATCCATTTTAGTAAAATCATCTGGCTCGTTTCACTTTTTCCCAAAATGATTTATTTTGAGAAATCGAACGACTCGATCTGTTTTTGGTCAAAGTCCGATGAACCTTTTATAATAAATCAACCAAAAAATAATTTATTTTTATTTTTATTTTTAAAACTAATCAATTTTTCAGACATTTTTAACACAAAAATAGACCGAGCATAATTGACTGATTGGTAGATTCAAAAATCTCTTAGTTTTTCTCGAACAATTTCATCGTTGTTTAATAGTGTATTTTGATAGACTCTCTGATACCATTTGTAGGGGGTGCGCGGATTTAATATATCTAATAGATTTAGTAGGTTTGTAGTGAATCTATTTTTATTAGTGCGTGGATATTTTTTAAATTTTGTTTCAATATCTTTTAATAATTTACTTTTTTTGTAAGATATATTCATTAATTATTTTATCCTGTAGTAATTGCAGAGTTACAAATTTCTGTATA
>NW_025867987.1:0-1730 GCF_002878395.1 Capsicum annuum
CATGACGAGGAGATTAGTGCAACCCTCAATGTCACAAAGTCAAACTTCATTTTTCCATAGGGTGAGATTGATGAAAAAAATTATTTTATGAGAAATTTATTGAGGCCAACATGAAAGAAAAGTGCGAGCTTTTTTGACTCAACAACGATGACCCGGTTTGGTGATGGGTTGAATACTAGCATGGAAAAAGGCGGGAACTTTTTGAACCAGAAGCAGATGAAGCGTTCTAATGATGGGTTACTTGAGAGAATGTTGAACCAACCCGTTTGAATGATGGGTTACTTCAGAGCATTTTGAATGCGACCAGAACAACCCGTTTGAATGATGGGGCTGTGAGCTCTTCTAACCCGACTACGATACAGACCCATTTGGATGATGGTGGTGGGAGCTTTTCTAAACAGGTCTGGGTTGGAGTCGGGTTAGAAGAGCTCCCACCACCATCATCCAAACAGGTTTGCATCGTAGTCGAGTTAGAAAAGCTCGCAGCCCCATCATTCAAACAAGTCATTCTGGTCGCGTTCAAAATGCTCTGAAGCAACCCATCATTCAAACGGGTCGGGTTCAACGTGCTCTCAAGTAACCCATCATTAGAATGCTTCATCTGCATCTGGTTCAAAAAGTTCCCCCCTTTTTCCATGCTAGTATTCAACTGATCACCAAACCAGGTCATCGTTGTCGAGTCAAAAAAGGTCGCACTTTCGAACAGAGAATGAACATATTTATTCCTAATTACATGGCTTTGTGTTTGTTATTTGCAATGGTTCATTGAGGCTAACAAAGAAATATAGCCAATTAGTCGTTCCTCCTTTTGTTGACCTTCATGAACTATTGGAAAATATGTACTCATAAAGACACAAAATTAGGAAAGAGATATTTTCAACCTCCACTACACCCTCTCTTTTCATGTTGGCCTCGATAAATTTCTTATAATATAATCTTTTACAATTCTCTCCCTTTGGAAAGGTAAAGATTGACTTTGGGACGTCGAGTGTTGCACTAATCTCCTAGTCATGAGTTCTGTGTTTTGAAAGGCAACATGGTTTTTTGCTCCTACTTGAGCATTATATATATTTCATGTTAATTATTATAAAATTTGTATTATTATACTATCCATGAATTACCAGATAATATAAATATTAGCATTACGAATATGCAATGTACTACAAATTGTATAATAGATTACAACATATTTTATAAGTTATTCGCGTAAACAAGTAACACTTACGATTTTGTATTGTAG
The DNA here is from genome assembly GCF_002878395.1 of Capsicum annuum. Taxonomy (NCBI): domain Eukaryota; kingdom Viridiplantae; phylum Streptophyta; class Magnoliopsida; order Solanales; family Solanaceae; genus Capsicum; species Capsicum annuum. The sequence goes on from NW_025867987.1 coordinate 1,241, forward strand.
TTTATTATTGATTGTTTTGGCACTAATAAATTGATATCATATCACAAACACATTTTTTTATTTGTAATTGGTTGTTAAGATACTGTTATGACATCAAACTAAGAAAGACCTATCAAAATTAAAGGTAAAATAAGGTTGTTTTGCATTATAAGTACAATTTTATTCAACATATAATTATTCTTAAAAGATCATTAAAATCTTAATTGCTTTAAAAATTTTAAGGCTAAATACCAAGATAGTCTATCAAACTTCACACAGTTAGTAAATTAGACCCTTTAACTTAACTAGTGACCAGATAAATGTTGAAAAATATGTTCCAAGAGCACAAAAATATGTACAAGATGAAGGTTTGAAATATGAATAACGAACACAAGATTTGAGACTTGAAACACATGTGAAACGTTTAATTCTATGTTCGTTTCACACATGTTTCAACCCTCAAGTCTTGTATTCATTGTACATATTGTCAAACCTTTATCTTGTGTTTTTC
>NW_025867988.1:0-3280 GCF_002878395.1 Capsicum annuum
GAACCTTGACTCCGATCCTAATCTCTTTTATGAAACCAAGTGACCATGTTAGTTCTGAAACTGTTTGTTGGACTCTTATATTCTGCTTCTAGCTAAAATAGTTTATTTCTTGGGCATCCAAGAAACTAGCGCATCTCCATTTTTATGAACTAGCTAGTGATAGACTATCTGGAGTTAGGACAAGCTACCCGATCTGGATCATAATAAGCAGTTGAGTCTTCTGCACTGCCAGATAGTAATACCTTGACCTGGATGAGTCTTCACATATCTTAAGGTATGAACACTGAATGCACTATCTAGCCTAGTCATAATTAGGTATAGAAGTTAACATATCAATCTTTGGTATATACTATGATCACTGAATGCACTATCTAGCCTAGTCATAATTACGTAAAGAAGTTAACATATCAATCTTTGGTATATACTATGATCTGGACCTTACAAATTCAATACTAAGGAAATTTCTCAACTCACCTAAGTCTTCCATTTTAAAGCCTTTTGTAGGATAGACTTAGTACGTTCAACTAGATTCAGATTTTCTCATGTTATTAGCATGTATCTACATTCACTAGAACAAGCATTACATAGATCCAGCTGTATATACGGATTTGACAAGTCTGCAGACTAAATTATTAACTTAAAATCCATGAGGTAGCTGCATATAAATTTCATCATGTAGGTATCCCTGAAGAAAAGCTGTATATACAGATTTTCTCATGTTATTGACATGTCTCTACATACACTAGAACAAGCATTACATAGATCCTGTAGAGGATGGTACTACTTACTACTTGACTATTCATTTCACTATTGCGTATAGTTTGAGATGTATGGTATGTTTGGTATCAAATTGTGATGTCAATAACCGTCAATGAGATGCTATTAAAATGGAAGCTCAAAGTGAAGTGATGGAGAACAGGAACATGGGAAATAGCTAGTGTGGCAACATGGAAAGAAAAGAAACACAAGACGTCTAAAGGATTAGAATTTTTTTTTCTGAAATTAGTGAAATTTTTGTTGTGATATGCAATTTCCAGTAAGCATTAGAGTAATTGTAGCAACATGTTTAGAGATTTTATAATTGTTGTTTGTACCATCATAGTGTATAATTTCTATAAGAGATTTTACATATGAACTAGAGTATAAATCAACTACCAAATTTGGAATTGTTACTTATGTGATTGATTTTTATACTTTGCATTTTTATGTAGCCAAATGATGAGGCTAGTAGACCCATTTCTCCCATGGGTGAAAGGAGATCACGTGATGATAATGATCTTAATTGCATTCTTTGATTTCATTGTATTTGTCTTGGATATTCAATTATGATGATGTAATTGTGTGGTTGGAGTGAATCTTAGAATATTAAAGGTTTTGTGTTTAAATTTGATCTTATAGTTTGAAGATACTAGTTAATGTTGAAAATTTGGAGTTTGAAGCTGTTAATGTCGAAAAATTAATTTTGAAGTTTAATGTTCAATGTATTTTTGATATGCTTGTCAATTACAATGTTTAATCTTTGTTGTATTACTCATATATGAATTTAACAAACATTGAATTGTAGGTTATGCCTAAAGGAACAATTAAATTTGAGCTAAAATTAGAATCTATAATTAGTTATTGAAAATTGATGGATCCTACTATTTTTTAAAAAAAAAATAAAACAATTGTGGAGGTTTTAACTCCCGCAAGCTTAAAATAAAAATTTATTAAAAATAAATTAAATTTAGAATAATGGGGGTCAATAACAGTCGCAAATTAATTACGGGGGTCGTAATCACCGCAAAATAACCCCCGTAAATTAATTATGGGGGTCGAAAAAAAATGTCACTACTCATTTGTGACGGCTCGTATTCTAGGGATTTTGGGAACCCCCACAATTACATTTTGCGGGGGTTTTAAATCTCCGTAAATCACAAAATTAACCCCCGCAACTTGAGCCATTTTTTGTAGTGTGAGGCAATACACAAATAATCTCAAAAATAACTCATTAACAGTAATTAATCAAGTAAAACTTAGTTCAAAGGGAGATGATCATATTATTGATCCGTATTGTGAACAGAGTCACACGTGAAAGCCAGAAAAGGGAAAAAAAACAATTGATATGGGGCAATATACAAATAATCTCAAATTTTAAAAGCATAGATCAAACTAATTTTTAATAGATCAAAAAGTTGGGTAGACTCTTTTTAATGCATCAAAAAAAAATTATTTTTTAAAAAAAAATTAATTTTTTTTTTTAAAATGACATGGACCTCTAATATGCCGCCACTGGCAAAGCCGTTTTCTAAAAACCGGCTGTTAAAAGTAATGACATGGATGAGCCAGTTTTGTAACAGCGATAGCAAGAATGAGCCCAACTTTTAACAGATGGCATAAATGAGTCATTTCTGATAGTTCAATAGTATATTTAAGCCTTTTCCCAATAAACAATAAAAGTTGTGAACTTATGACATACCTATGTTTTTTGGTAGCTTGCATAAAATGATGTCAATAAACTATTATTAGAAATAACATTTGTTAATTGATACACCAGATGCGATAAATAAAAATATTTTTAGAATTGAAATAAACAACCGCTCAACTTTCAAGGTATAAGTATGTCAGTGTACGCCCTAATTTTTCGGACTCCATTTGTGAAATTATACTGAGTTATTGTATTTTATGGATTGGGATATTCATAGAATTATTTTATCTCGTCTTTCATTATTTTTGTATAAATGGTGAGATAAAATAATCTCCAAATTAGTCAATATTTTAAATTAAGTCAAATATGAAATAAAATTAATTTCAAAAATTTATTCTGAAATTAATATTCTTATCTCACGTACCAATCAGCTCTCGATAATACCTTAATTAATGACAAATGAGCTTCTACCATAGAGGTTTATTATCACGTTTATCATATCTTACACAGATTAGTGTTTATGCATGCATTTAAATAGTAAATATAAATTTATAAAGGAAAAAGAAGGTAAATATAATGGATATATCTCTCGTTGAAAAATATGGTGCATATATATACTTTTTCTATTAATAAATGATGTATATTTACCTTTTTTGTTGATAAATTTATATTAACTGAATTAAAAGAAATTTTTTTAAACTGATTAATATTTCAAAAAAGGTAAATATAATGGATATATCACTCGTTGAAAATATGGTACATATATACTCTTTTGATTAATAAATGATGTATATTTATCCATTTTGTTGAAAAATTTATATTAATTGAATTGAAAAAAAATCTTAATTAAACTGATCAAAATTTAAAAAAAGG
>NW_025867989.1:0-2247 GCF_002878395.1 Capsicum annuum
GTGCACAAGTAGACCCTTAAACTAAACGTTCAACAAAAAAACACTTCAATTCTGTAACTTACATGTGTGAAACTCAATTGCACCTACGTGGATTAGTAATCCACGTAGGTACGATTGACACATTATAAGTATGAACTTTAACTTTCTCCGTGCACAAATAGGCCCTTTTAACTATACAAAAGCTGAACAAAAAAACACTCTAATTCTAACTCTGACGCGCGTGGTTTTGAGTGTATATACGCATTTTGCAAGGCAGGATTAGAGTATTTTTTTGTTCAGCTTTTGTATAGTTAAAGAGCCCACTTGTGCATTGATAAAGTTTAAGGTCATAATTATAATTTTAGTTATAATTTTGTATCAAGGGTCCTGATTATGTATTACACCTATTATATATTGCATGAAGAAAGAAGTGTTAATGGCATTAATGATATATATACATCAACAAATGTTAAATTCAAACGTGTCCTTTGGGATTTCTTCTTCTTTGGCTTTTAATTCATTGCCAAACAAGTCCTTAATTGACAAAGTGTGTAGTTAAACAATGCAACAACCACATACAAACATATATATATCCCCATACTGTGAAGAAAACATATAAAAATAAGGTAAAAAAGAAGCATATTATATATTAGTATTTTCCAAAATGACAACATCTTTCCCCATGAATGCTAGTAATAGTCCTTACAGCCACTCCAAAAACTCATTTTTGCAGGTAATGATTTCTTGCTTTGGTTGGGTGTATAAGAATAATGTTGAATAGAGCGTACTAGTAATGTTGGTATTTTTTATATGAAAATGGTACGTATATATCCTTCAGTTAGACGACGTGCACCACGTGTCCTCATTTGAAAGAAATTAACACATTTTACCTTAATTAGCAATTTATCCCTAACCTGCCGGAAAAAATGCTCTATGGCCGGAGTTAGAAGCGAGTTTCGCTCATGTGTGTGTCCCGATCCTAAAAAAATGATCTGTGACCGTATTGGTTATGGTTTGCCAAAAATACACATGGGTGAAACTAGCTTCCAACTCCAGCTCGTAGAACATTTCGCTGGCAGGTCAAGGCATAAATTGCTAAGGGAAAATGGGCTAATTCCTTTCGGATGAAGACACGTGGCATGCACCATCTAACTGAAGCGTATATACGTACCATTTTCAATAGTTTAGAGGTATAAACATACCCAAAGTTTGACGACAAGGGTACAAATAACCCAAAAGTACAATTAAAGGTATTTACGTACCATTTTCAATAGTTCAAAGAGTATAAATGACCCTTTTCCGAAAAATAATTTTTGGTGTCATACTAAAGTAACTGAACTTTTTCATCTATAATAATACCATAATACCAAAATTCTTGAATTCCAAGTATTTTTCAATGATCATGTCACCAATGATTTCAACGCCCTCTTTCGATCACTACCCATCGATCGATCCTACTATGCATTCGGAGTTCCAGGAACATTCAATGGTAGATTATTTCCATCGCGATCGATACAGTTTGCACATTGTTCTAGTGCCATAAATTGGTTATTAAGTGTCCAGAAGAGTTGTTAGATGAAAAATCTCCAGCATGGAATAAGGGATCAATTCATTATGTAGATACATCAAATGTTGAAGTGTTGAATGCTTATGTTGCGCAATTTGAAAAAGACATGGAAATGTTGTTAAATGCAAGAGCTGAGGAGATTGTTGAAGGTGGAATGATGGTGATAATTTCAGCACAATCAAGTGAATGTCTTGTGAAATTTTTTGGTTCTAGTCTTATGGATTTGGTGAGTGAGGTAAGTAATGAAATTATTCAGTAATCCTTCCGTTTCTATTTGTTTGTTTTACGTTATCTTTTAGTCTGTTTCAAAAGAATATGCACCTTTTCCGAGTAAAGCATCTAGTACCCACCTGAACTATGATCAGATTTGCTACGAACACGCTTCAACTTCACGGGTGTCCTATTACCCCTGAACTGAATTTTAGCGTATTTTTGTCGTCCTTTTTAGCTGCATGACACCTTTTGTCAACGCTTTTAGCTGACGTTGCAACCTTGATGTGGGTCCTATTTTATATAATAAAGGTGCCATATCAGGACAAAAAGGTGAGAGAAATACGCTAAAATTAAGTTTAGGAAGGTGATAGGACCCCTGTGAAGCTGGAGTGTGTCGTAGAAACTTTGACCATAATTCGATGGGGGTACTAATAATTGCTTGTCTCCCTTTTTCCTTTTTGGAAACTTTTAATTATAACTTTCCACAT
>NW_025867990.1:0-4175 GCF_002878395.1 Capsicum annuum
TTTTTAAGTGACTAAGAATAAAAAATAAACCACATTCAAAAAAAAAATCACCTCCCCCTACACATACCCATTTTTAAATGGCTAAGAATCAAAACAAAACCACATTAAAAACACAAAATCCACTTTAAAGTCCCAACACTTTATCATTTTCAAGTAATTAATTCACCAACCAAACCACAGTCAAAATATCACAATCTCCTTTATAGTCCCGATACTTAACCATTAAATGACTAAGTATCAAAACAAAACCCATTCGAAATAAAAAATCTCCTTTAATGTCCCGACACTTAACCATTTTCAAGTGACTAAATATTAAAACAAAACAATATTAAAAACACAAAATATCCTTTAAAGTCCCTAAAATTAACCTATTTAAAGTAGCTAAGTCACCAACCAAACAACATTCAAAACACAAGATCCCCTTTAAAGTCCCTACATTTTACCATTTTCAAATGACTAAGTCACCAGCCAAACAACCTTCAAAACATAAAATCACATTTAAAGTCCCTACGCTTAACCATTTTTAAGCAACTATGTCACCAACCAAACAACATTCAAAACTAAAAATTCCTTTGAAAGTCTCTACACATAACCATTTTCAAGTGACTAAGTATCAAAACAAACCACATTCACACACAAAATCCCCTTTTAAGCCCCAACACTAAAACAGTTTCAAGTAACTAAGTCACCAACCAAACCACATTAACAAGACAAAATCCCTTTTAAAGTCCATACAGTAAACCATTTTCAAGTGACTAAGTATCAAAATCAAACCACATTAAAAACACAAAATCCCCATTAAATTCCCTAAACATTTACCATTTCCAAGTAACTAAGTCACCAGCCAAAAACGTTGAAAACAAAAAAGTCCTATTTAAAATCCCTACACAACCATTTTCAAGTGACTTAGTATGAAAACAAAACCAAATTCAAAACAAAAATTCCCCTTTAAATTCCATGCACTTAACCATTTTCAAGTGACTAAGTATAAAAAAGAAACAACAGTAAAAATACATAATGCAATTCAAAGTCCCTACACTTAACCATTTTCAAGTAACTAAGTCACTAACCAAACCACATTCAAAACACAAAATCCCCTTCAAAGTCCCTTTAGTTACCCATTTTCAAGTGACTAAGTATAAAAGCCGAACCCCATTCAAAACACGAAATCCCCTTTAAAGTTCCTACACTTTATCATTTTGAAGTAAATAAGTCACCAACCAAACCACATTCAAAACAAAAATTCTTCTTTAAAATCCCTACACTTAACTATTTTCAAGTGACTAAGTATCAAAACAAAACCACATTCAAAAAAAATCCCCTTTAAATTCCATACACTAAACCATTTTCAAGTTACTAAGTATCAAAATAAAACCACATTCAAAACACAAAATCTACTTTAAGGTGCCTACACTAAAAAATTTTCAAGTAACTGAGCCAACAACCAAACAATATTCAAAAAATAAAATACCGTATAAAGTCCCTAAACTTGACCACTTTCAAGTGACTAGGTTACCAACCAAACCACATTCAAATTAATAAATCCCCTTTAAAGTCCTACACTTAAACACTTTCAAGTTACTAAGTCATCAACCAAACCCTATTCAAAATAAAAAATCCCCCCCTCCCTACACATACCCATTTTCAAATGACTGAGTATCAAAACAAAACCATATTAAAAATACAAAATCCACTTTAAAGTCCCTACACTTAACCAGTTTCAAGTAACTAAGTCATAAAAAACCCACATTCAAAAAAAAAATTCCCATTAAAATCCCTACTTAACCTTTTTTAAGTAACTAAGTCACCAACCAAACCACATTCAAAACATAAAATCACCTTCAGAGTCCATTCAGTTAACAAGTTTTCAAGTGACTAAGTGTCAAAACCAAACCACATTCAAAACACAAAATCCCATTTAAAGTCTCTACACTATATCATTTTCAAGTAAAATAAGTCACCAACAAAACTTTATTCAAAACAAATAATCCTCTTTCAATTCCCTACACTTAACCATTTTCAAGTGACTAAGAATCAAAACAAAACCACATTCAAAATAAAAAATCCCCTTAAAATTCTATACACTTAAGCATTTTGACGTGGCTAAGTATCAAAATCAAACCACATTTAACATAAAAAATAACCCGTACACTTAACCATTTTCAAATGACTAAGTATCAAAACAAAACCACGTTCAAAACACAAAATCCACTTTAAAGTCCCTACATTTAACCAATTTCAAGTAACTAAGGCACCAAAAAAGCAGATTCAAAATATAAATTCTCCTTTAAAGTCCCTACACTTAACCATTTTCAAGTGACTAAGTCACCAGCCAAACCACATTCAAAACACAAAATCCCATTTAAAGTTCCTGCACTTAACCCTTTTCAAGTAACTAAGTCCCCAACCAAACCATATTTAAAAAAAATCTCCTTTAAAGTCTCTATACTTAACCATTTTCCATGTGACTAAGAATCAAAACAAAACCACACTCAAAACACTAAATACCCTTTAAAGACCTTGCCATTAACTAGTTTCAAATAACTAACTCAACAACCAAACCACAGTTAAAACACAAAATCACTTTTAAAGGCCCTACTGTTAACCATTTTGTAGTGACTAAGTATCAAAACTAAACCACATTCAAAACACAAAATCCCCTTTAACTTCTCTACACTTTACCATTTTCAAGTAACTAAGTCACTAGCCAAACCACATTCGAAACTAAAAATCCCATTTAAAATCCCCACACTTAACCATTTTCAAGTGACTTAGTATCAAAACAAAACCAAATTCAAAACAAAAAATTTTCTTTAAATTCCATACACTTAACCAATTTCAGGTGACTAAGTATCAAGACAAAACCATATTCAAAACACATAATCCCCTTTAAATTCCTACACATAACCGTTTTCAAGTGACTTAGTATGCAAACAAATCCAAATTCAAAACAAAAATTCCCCTTTAAATTTGATGCACTTAACCATTTTTAAGTAACTATGTATCAAATCGAAACCACAATAAAAATACATAATGCAATTTAAAGTCCCAACACTTAACCATTTTCAAGTAACTAAGTCACTAACCAAACCACATTCAAAACACAAAATCCCCTTTAAAGTCCCTTTAGTTACCCATTTTCAAGTGACTAAGTATAAAAACCAAACCCCATTCAAAACACAAAATCCCCTTTAAAGTTCCTACACTTTATCAATTTCAAGTAAAATAAGTCACCAACCAAATCACATTCAAAACAAAAAATCTCCTTTAAAATACCTACGCTTAACAATTTTCAAGTGACTAAGTCACCAGCCAAAAAACGTTGAAAACAAAAAAATCTTATTTAAAATCCCTATACATAACCATTTTCAAGTGACTTAGTATCAAAACAAAACCAAATTCAAAACAAAAATTACCCTTTAAATTTCATGCACTTAACCATTTTCAAGTGACTAAGTATCAAAACGAAACCACAATAAAAATACATAATGCAATTTAAAGTCCCTACACTTAACCATTTTCAATTAACTAAGTCACTAACCAAACCACATTCAAAACACAAAATCCCCTTTAAAGTCCCTTTAGTTACCCATTTTCAAGTGACTAAGTATAAAAACCAAACCCCATTCAAAACACAAAATCCCCTTTAAAGTTCCTACACTTTAATATTTTCAAATAAAATAAGTCGCCAACCAAACCACATTCAAAACAAAAAATCTCCTTTAAAATTCCTATGCTTAACTATTTTCAAGTGACTAAGTATCAAAACAAAACCACATTCAAAAATATCCCCTATAAATTCCATACACTAAACCATTTTCAATTGACTAAATATCAAAACAAAACCATATTTAAAACACAAAATCTGCTTTAAGGTGCCTACACTAAACAATATTCAAGTAACTAAGTCACCAACCAACAATATTCAAATCATAAAATACCGTATAAAGTCCCTAAACTTAACCCTTTTCTAGTGACTAGGTACCAACCAAACCACATTCAAATTAATAAATCCCCTTTAAAGTCCTACACTTAACCATTTTCAAGTAACTAAGTCATCAACCAAACCCTATTTGAAATAAAAAATCACCCTTAAAGTCCCTACACTTAACCATTTTTAAGTGACTTGAGTATAAAAAATAAACAACATTCAAAATAAAAAATCCCCCCCCCCC
>NW_025867991.1:0-1298 GCF_002878395.1 Capsicum annuum
GACTTTCTTTGTAAATTTGAAAGCATTGGAACTTGGTGTTTCTTGTTCTATATGGACTTTTTGTACTTGGGGCTTTTCTAGTTCTCTCATATCTGTATTTTGCTTCTTTCTGAATGACATACTTTCCCTTTTCTACCTTTAGTCTTGGTACAAAATTTTGTATGTGATAAAGAAGAATCTTGTTTTTGTTTGATAGGTTGGATGATGTTTGTTGAGAAACTAGCATGTTGAATTTCAATGTTTTAGGTTGGTTTCTTGATTCTCAAGTGCTGTGGTAAAAGAGAAGTCTTTGTTAAATTTGGTATACTTTCAAAAATATGGATGTAGAAACCAAGAATGATAGTGAACCAGAAAATAGGAATGATCAAGAAGTCTCAATGAATTATCAGTCACCAAATATGTCTTCAGAATGGCAATTAAGTGGTAGCAATTTGACTAATGCATCATCTATGGGAATGGTGGATTCATTTTGTCCAACTACTTGGGATCAGTCTACAAATTCACCAAATTTAGGCTTCTGTGATGGTAATGGTCAAATGGATTTAGGCCCTTTTAGAGTTGGTGTTGACAGATCACTTGGTCCTAGTTGGACTCCATCAAATGCAATGTTGTTGAAAGGGGGGATGTTTCTACCCCCTGCTCCGATGATGCTTCCGCAGAGTTTAGCACAGTTTCCGACTGATTCAGGTTTTATTGAAAGAGCTGCAAGGTTTTCTTGCTTTAGTGGAGGGAACTTTGGTGATATGAACCCTTTTAGCATCCCTGAGTCGTCGATGAATCCTTATTATAGGGGACTGGCACCAATGCAGGGTCCTCAAGAGGTTTTGGCAAGTAATGTGGCTGAAAGTTCCAAGGATTTTTCTTTAACCGTCGACCATACGGACACAGAGAGAAGCCCCCTCAAGTATGAGAAGAAGAGGGAAAATTTTGCCAAGTCCCAGGATGAAGCAAGAGAAATTGCGGGAGTCTCTGGGAATGAGTCTGATGAAGCTGGATGTAGTGGCCGTCAAGAGGAAATGGAGTGTGCCGGCGAGGGCTCCTACAGAAAGAATATTGGCTCAAAGAAAAGGAAAAGAGGTGGTCAGGTAGGCCATTGTTAGTATATTTCGTTTGATCGTTCACAAGATAGTTCCTTGTTTAATTTTCTTGTCATTTTTGCTGGTTTAGTATGTTTTGTTTGATCGTTCACACGATAGTTCCTTATTGAATGTTCTTGTCATTTTAGCAGGATTAGTGTATTTTGTTTGATTGTTCACAAGATAGTTCCTTGTTGAATGTTCTTGTCATTTTAGCAGGAT
>NW_025867992.1:0-1271 GCF_002878395.1 Capsicum annuum
AATAAGTATCCTCTTGCCTGTATTAATGATTTCCTTTATCGATTTTAGGGTGCTTTAGTGTTTTTGAAGATTAACTTAAGGTTTGGGTATCACCAGTTAGTATTAGAGCTTTGAATATATTGAAGATTTCTTTTTGGACTGGTTATGATCATTATGAGTTCTTGGTCATGTCCTTTTGGTTGACTAAATCTCCATCCGTGTTTATGGAGTTAATGAACTGGGTGTTCCGATCGTATCTCAACTCATTTGTCATTTTTTATAGATGATACCCTGGTTTTCTCCCATAGTGAGACCGATCATAAGGAGCATATACAAATTGTACTTTGGAGGTTGAGAGATTATAATTTTTATGCTAAGTTCTCTAAATGCTAGTTTTGGTTTATGTTTGTCTCTTTCTTAGGTCATGTAATGACCAAGAATGGTATCATGGTCAATCTGGCCAAGATTGCAGTAGTTTATAATTGGGATACACCTACTTCTCCTAACGAGATTTAGAGTTTTGTTGGTTTAGCAGGCTACTATAGGCGCTTTGTTGCGAGTTTTTCATATATTGCGACTTCGCTGAAGAAGTTGACTCTGAAGAAGATTTCCTTTCAATGGTCTGATGCTTGTGATGTAAGCTTTCAAATGCTTAAGGATTTATTGACATTAACTTCTATATTGACTTTGCCTAAGTAGGGTGTGGTCTTTACTGTCTTCTGTGATGCTTCTGGTGTTGGATTAGGTGTTGTGTTGATATTGGAGGGTAAGGTGATTGTGTATGCTCTATACCAGTTGAAGCACTATGAGAAGAATTACCCTAGCCACAATTTGTAGTTGTAAGAGATTGTATTTTCTTTAAATTTGTGAAGGCAATATGTGTATGGAGTTTGTTATGAGATATTCTTAAATCATCGTAGCCTTCCATATTTCTTCACCTAGTGATTACTTAATATGAGACAACGTCATTGACTTGAATTGCTTTTATAACCTTACTATACTCTATCACATGGGCAAGGCTAATGTGGTTGCAAATGCCTTGAGCCGAAAGTCGACAAGCATGAGCATCTTGGCATATCTTTTGATCGAAGAAAGAACTTTAGGGTTAGAGGCTTAGTCTTTGGCTAACCGGATAGGCTTGTTATTTTGACACCTATGTGTGTTTTGGAATTTATAGAGGCTAGATTTTTTTTTATGGAGCAGGTTTAGGATCATCAGTTTGATTATGTTGGCTTGAGATTGATTTAGGATATGGTGTTTGATAACACTCAACTTACACGTCAATTTTAAGT
>NW_025867993.1:0-1955 GCF_002878395.1 Capsicum annuum
GCTGAGTTAGCTGATTTGTAGCTATAGACTTCAGTTTATCTTCATTAGTCTTTAGCTTTTCTATCTCATTACCCATACTGTCCACTTTCATTGAAAGCGTAGTTAGGGTGTTAAGTATTTTTTCTAGAGTATCTTCCTCTACTATTTCAGTCTGTGTAGCTTTGTCTTGATATGTAATCTGCAATAACATTTTTGTTAGTACTGATCACTTCAATTGTAAATGTGAAATTTAATATATTTAAAACTAGTCTTCGAATCTCTTTTGTTGTAACTGAATTTTGTATTTTCTTTGTTAGCCACCAGCGCACCTGTGTATTATCTGTTCGTACAATAAATTTGTTATATACAATATATGGTTCAAATGCTAATAAACATTTATATAATGAACATAATTCTTTTCTATTTATTTTTCATTTTATTTCTGTCTCGTTGAACGTACCTGAGTAGTATCTACAATGGTGTTCTATTTTTTCTGCTTCATATCGATATTTGAGTACTCCTCCGTAACTATATTCACTAGCATCTGCTTCTACTATATATATAAATTTTCTATTTTCATATGGAAATTGCAATTTTGGTAATTCTCTACAAAGTAATTTTATTTTTTGAACTTGTTTTTTATCTTTTTCATCATAGTTATATTCTATATCCTTTTTTAATTTTTTCTGTAGTGGTTTTAAAGTTTCTGCTAATTTTGGAATATATTCTCTTACTTGATTTACTAGTCCTAAAAATGATTGTAATTTCTTTTTTGTATCTAATTCTTCTTTTGAATTTATTATTTTTTGTACTATATGTTGTTGCATTTTTACTCCACTTTTATCTATTTGTATTCCTAAAAATTCTATCTGGTTTTTCATGATTTCAGCTTTCTTTTTGCTTAGACTTATTCCTGATTTTTCTATTAAATCTGTGAACTGTTTTAATAATTTTAAATGTTCTTCTTTGGTTTTTGTATATAATAATATATCATCTATGTATACTATACAATTAGATAATTGTTTAAAATAATTATCCATAAAATGTTGATATCTACCTGGTGCATTTTTATATCCAAATGGTAACACGTTCCATTCATAAAATCCTTGTGGTACCGTAAATGCGGTTAATTCTTTAGATTCTTCTTCTAGCTTTAGGTGGTAAAATCCTGATTTACAATCAAATTTGCTAAAATAATTATATCCTTGGATTTGTCTTATTTTTAATATCTTATTGGGTATTGGATAATTATATGTTATAGTTTTTGCATTTAAATTTCTATAATCAATAACCATCCTACTTTTTCCTCTTTTTTGTTCACCATGTTTATTTACTATAAATGCTGGACTATTATGTTTACTATTACTTTTTTGTATATATTGTTTTTCTAATAATTCATCTATGTGTATTTTAAATTCTTTTAAATCATCAAAATTATATGTTAATGGCTTTTGTCTTATTATGCTATTTTTATCTATTAGTTCAATTTTTATAGTAGTTTTATGTTTTTTCCATCCTTTTAATGGATCTTCACTATATAATTGTTCTAATTTTTTCTGAATTATTTCTATTTTATTTATTGAAAATATAGTTATTTCTGTTTTATTTATCGAAAATACTACTAGTTCTACTGTATCTTCAGTATTTTTTATATTTTCTAACTTTTGTGTAATTTTTTCACTTCCTTTTATCCAATCAGTTTTCTTTCTTATTTTATTATTAACTCTTTTTGCTCTTACTTTTTGTTTACATGGTGTTGTAAACCACCAGTCTGTTTTGGTTATTATATGTGGGTATAATTTATCTAAGAATGGCATTCCTAAAAGTATATCTTTTGATGTTAATTCATAATTATAAATTTCTTCTATTGTTAATATCTTATCCCATACTTGTATTTTTACATTTCTAGCTTTATAAGTAATTAAGCTTCCTTCATTATTAAATCCTTTGACTATTATTGGTGTTTTTAGTTTATC
>NW_025867994.1:0-2496 GCF_002878395.1 Capsicum annuum
AAGTATTTTAAATTTATCTACCATCACATCAGATAAATAATTATTCATTTTCATAAAATTGCTTTTTTCAAAATATTCCCTTCAACCATGTACATAACAAAATATGGTCATCTTAGCTTACTATATACTAGATTATTCTTAAATAATATGTTCTTCGGTCACTATTAACATGGTAATCCGGATACTTTTTCCTTTAAACAACGCCTCTACTCTGGTTACTCCTCGCCACGGCTTCTTGCCTCATTGGTTTCACCTTTAGGATGGCATAGTTCTTAGGAATTTTTCTCCGTTTTCACTTTGTTAATAAACTTCTTAACATATTATTCTTCGAATAATTCTACTATAAAGTAACTAATATGAATTTATTTTATCATATCATGATTGTTGAGAATTTTGAATTTAGCTATTCATAATCATAGATAAATATACCTGTTCGGGTAGTTTTGATATTTCTGAAGTTTGTTCCTCCATAGGTTTTTCCATTGAAATATGTCTATTTTTTAATTAACTGAGTAAAATATTTGTTGTGGAATGGAGAGAGTATTTGTTTCAACGCATGAAGGCTTGCCTTGCAATGCCTTCAGTTGCCTTCATTTATAGAATGAAAAACTTTACAATCTTCACACGTTTTTTTTTAAAATGCTAAAAAACTACTAATAAAAAGTCAAAAGACTACTACCTAGACCTATAGCCTTTAAGAAATTTTACAAGCCTACAAGTCTACATATAGGAACAATAATTACAATTCTTTTACGTAAATACTAAAAACAATCTATACAATAATTTAATATCTTGTCTCCGTTAATGTTGTCGTATCTGCTGTATCTCCATGATTGCTTCTTATCTTATTTTTCCAGCTGGCATTTTATCTTCTTTTATTCTAGATGTACTTCTGGAATAATGTTATCTTCTCCATTACATCTTGAACATTGGTGATCTGGATATTTGTGTCCAATTATTTTACAATACCTTGTCAGTAGTCCGTCTGAAATAAATCCTTTTTTAATTGCTCTTGCGGTAGATTATTTTTCTGGGTTAAGTAATGTCATTATCCATTGTCTGACATCTTCCATATCTGCTTGTCGTAGCTCTTTTGAATTAGAGTAAATCATTTGATGATCTCTCGAATAATAGCTTCATATTGGGTTTCCATTAGTATAATTATTTGCTAGTTCTTGGATAATCGTAGCTAGTCCGATAAGTCGTTTATTTGCGTAGAAGTTGGGTATCTCAATTCTGGGTATCTCTGGTTGCTGTGTAATATCTTCTGGTATGATCATATCTCTAGTTAGTCCTATCTTTACAACTTGTATAACTGGTTTTGTTTCGTCATATAGTTTCTCTGCCGGTGCAGTATAACACTTTATGTAAAATAGATTTTCTTTCGTTATCCTTTTGTAGGTGGTGAATATCTTGTGTAATTCTTCCATAGCTATTAATTCTTCTCCGTCTTGGGTGTATATGGTGTTTAACAGTCCATAGTCAAAAAAAGTTTTTACTAGGCTTGTGTTAGTTTTGGGTAGTGCAATTAGCTTGTTATATCCTTGTAATTTTTGGGTTATATAGTTGGTGTTTGGTTCTTTGATGTTTGTAGCTCTGGGGTTATGGTTTAGAAAAGTTTGTACTCTGTAGATATTTTCTATGTATTTCTGGGCGGTGTAGTTGTAAACTTTTTTTATCTTGGTTTAGGCTATCTCGGTATGTGCTAACTTGTGGGGGTATGAAGAAGTGGTCTTTTTGTGTTTTTGGTGTAAATGGTTTTTCAAATATTTTATTCATATTCATATTCTGGTATTTTGGTCGATTAACTCCTTTGCTTGTACCTGCAGAAGTAGATTGATAAATGTTATGGGTTTTGTGGAGTGTCCCAACGTCTCCTTCTAGCTCTGGAACTTTAATGTCTTCCGATCGACATAGCTCTGCACACTGCTGAGTTAGCTGATTTGTAGCTATAGACTTCAATTTATCTTCATTAGTCTTTAGCTTTTCTATCTCATTACCCATACTGTCCACTTTCATTGAAAGCGTAGTTAGGGTGTTAAGTATTTTTTCTAGAGTATCTTCTTCTATTATTTCAGTCTGTGTAGCTTTGTCTTGATATGTAATCTGCAATAACATTTTTGTCAGTACTGATCACTTCAATTGTAAATGTGAAATTTAATATATTCAAGACTAGTCTCCAAATTTCTTTTGTTGTAATTGAATTTTGTATTTTCTTTGTTAACCACCAGCGTACCTGTGTATTATCTGTTCGTACAATAAATTTGTTATCTACAATATATGGCTCAAATGGTAACAAACATTTATATAATGAACATAATTCTTTCCTATTTATTTCCCATTTTATTTCTGTCTCGTTGAACGTACCTGAGTAGTATCTACAATGGTGTTCTATTTTTTCTACTTCATATCGATATTTAAGTACTCCTCCGTAACTATATTCACTAGCATCTGCTTCTACTATATATATAAATTTTCTATTTTCATCTGAAAATT
>NW_025867995.1:0-597 GCF_002878395.1 Capsicum annuum
TCCATGTTCACAAAATCATTTATACAGAATAGTTAGAGAAATTTGTTGAGCATGGAAACAAAGTTCCACATTGGTATCTGAAAATAGATTGGGAAGCTACATATAAGGTGTAGGATCTCTTAATTGCGTGAGATGCTTTCGAAGAAAACCGTTCGGGCTTGGTCCAAAGCGGACAATATCACACCATGTTAGGAGTATCATTGGATTGATTTAGCTCAACAAAATTAAAGGTGGATATGGGATCGATCTTCTTCCGTTACTGGAGATGCTTTGGAGATTCTTGGAGGTGAGTGGAGTACCGCTGGCATATACCAGAGTAATTAAGGATATGTATGATGGAGCGAAGGCGGGAGGAGACTCAGAGCATTTCACTGTCCTGACAGGATTGCATCAGGGATCTACTCTTAGTCCCTTTTTGTTTGCGTTGGTGATGGATGTGTTGACGCGGCGCATTCAAGGGGAGGTGCCGTGGTGTATGCTTTTTGCAGACGATGTAGTGCTGATAGATGAGACTTGAGGGGGTGTGAATGACAAATTAGAGGTGTGGAGGTAAACTCTTGAGTCTAAAGGGTTCAGGGTGAGCAGAAGCAAGACAGA
>NW_025867995.1:697-977 GCF_002878395.1 Capsicum annuum
GAGACTCGAGGGGGTGTGAATGACAAATTAGAGGTGTGGAGGCGAACTCTTGAGTCTAAAGGGTTCAGGGTGAGCAGAAGCAAGACAGAGTATGTGGAATGCAAGTTTAATGACGTGAGGCGGGAGAATGAGGTAGTAGTGAAGCTGGAAGCACAGGAGGTATGTAAGAGGGATAAGTTCAAGTATCTTGGGTCCGTGATCCAGAGTAACGGTGAGATTGACGAGGATGTCTCGCACCGTATTGGGGCGGGATGGATGAAGTGGAAACTCGCGTCGGGGG
>NW_025867995.1:1077-2140 GCF_002878395.1 Capsicum annuum
ATGTTGCGCTGGATGTGTGGACTGACTAGAGGGGATAAAGTTCGGAATGAGACTATCCGGGAGAAGGTTGGTGTGACTTCAGTGGAGTGCAAGATGCGGGAAGCACGATTGAGATGGTTCGGACACGTGAAGAGGAGGGGCATGGATGCCCCGGTCCGTAGGTGTGAGAGGCTAGCGTTGGATGGTTTTAGGCGGGGTAAGGGTAGGCCGAAGAAGTACTGGGGTGAGGTGATTAGGCGGGACATGGAACAGTTACAGCTCACCGAGGACATGACCCTAGATAGGAAGGTCTGGAGGGCGCGAATTACGGCAGAGGATTAGGGCCAGTTTGGGTCGCTAGTGTAGGGAATTACTTGGTGGGGGTTTTATTCCTGTTATGATTCCGTGTTCCGTGTTCCATGTTTTATTACGAATCTGTGTGCTTTCCTCTGCTTTCCTCTGTTTTATATTACTTATGGGTGCCGTATTTATGTTATGTAATCTGCTTCTGTGCTTTACTATGTGTTTGTGTGGTATCTCGTGCCTTGAGCCGGGGGTCTATCGGAAACAGCCTTTCTACTTCATCAGAGGTCGAGGTATGGACTACGTACATCTTACCCCCCCCAGACCCCACTAGGTGGGAATACACTGGGTTTGTTGTTGTTGTTGTTGTTGTATATATCCTACTCTTCATCATCTCTCCCTGCCTTACTTCATGTTGATCTGGTTTGTTTTGCTTCCTTATTTTCTCCTCAAATAGTTTAGTTAGAGTCCTTTGTGTTCCGCATGAGGCACTCAACAGTAATTCATATCGATTCATAGATGTAGATATTTGTAACCTTTGTGCATAGAAAAATCTACATAGAAATGATATAATATTCTGAAATGATTTAAAGTATTGTATTCATTTCAACCTTATCAGAAGGAGTCAATGATACTTACGGGCATTTATATCGTACTCAGTCCCTTTCTTTTGTGGGCATTTACATATGATTATCACTTTGTTCAATTCCCTGCAGTTCATGTCACTTTGCATTATATAATCCATTGTCAATGGCTTTTACTAATGCGAAAACGTTGCTGG
>NW_025867996.1:0-3497 GCF_002878395.1 Capsicum annuum
GAAAAATTATAATTAGCAAAGGAGAAGTATATGTAGGAAAATGCTATCTCACCGAGGGCCTTTATAAGATGAATATTAAAATTAATAAAAGTTCAAATTCTTCTTACTTGCTTGAGTCTTATAATTTGTGGCATGAACGTTTAGGTTATGTTAATTATAAAACACTACGAAAACTAATTAACTTAGAGGTTTTGGCAAACTTTGAGTTCAATAAATCAAAGTGTCAAACGTGTGTGGAATCAAAGTATGCAACGCATCCTTATAAGTTTGTTGAAAAAAATTTCAATCCCTTAAACTTAATACACACTGACATTTGTGATATGAAGGCAACACCATCACGTGGTGGAAAAAATTATTTCATAACTTTTATTAACGATTGCACTAGATATTGTTATGTCTACTTGCTAAATAGTAAGGATGAAGCAATAGATGCGTTTATGTAATACAAAACTGAAGTAGAAAATCAGTTAGAGAAAAGGACAAAAATGATAAGAAGTGATAGGGGCGAAAAATATGAATCTCCCTTCGCCAAAATATGTGTAGAGAATGGAATCGTTCATCAAATTACGGTCCCTTATTTACCTTAATCTAATGGAATTGCGGAAAGAAAAAATCGAACATTAAAGAAAATAATAAATGCCTTACTTATAGTTTCTAGTTTACCGCAAAACTTGTGGGGGGAGGCTATCCTTACAGCCAACCATATACTCAATAGAGTTCCCTATAATAAGACATAATCAATTCCTTATGAAAGATGGAAAGGAAGGAAACCCAACTTAAAATATTTTAAAGTGTGGGGGTGTCTAGCAAAGGTCCAAGTTCCTATGTCTAAAAAGGTTAAGATAAGACCTAAGACTGTGGACTGCGTGTTCATAGGATATGCTAAAACCAGTAAAGCATGTCGGTTTTTAGTTCATAAATCTAAACATCCGAATATAAATGAAAATATGGTAATTGAGTCAGATAATATTGAATTCTTTGAAAACATTTACCCATATAAAATTAGACATCAACAGTCGAGTGGAGGATCTAAACGACCTCGAGATGAACCAAGTGAGAATGTACATAATGAAGAGAATCCAAGACGTAGTACACGTCAAAGAATGTCTACTTCATTTGGATTTGATTTTGTAATATTTCTCTTAGAAAATGAGCCTCAAATATTTAAAGAAACGATGTCATCATCAGACTCATCCTTTTGGAAAGAGGCAGTCAACAGTGAGATTGATTCAATCTTAAGCAACCATAGTGGGAATTGGTTGATCTTCCTCCAGGAAATAAACCTTTAGGTTCTAAATGGATCTTCAAAAGAAAAATGAAGGTGGATGGTACTATTGACAAATACAAGGCAAGACTTGTAGTAAAAGGCTTCAAACAAAAAGAAGGTCTTGATTACTTTGATACATACTCACCAGTAACAAGGATAACATCGATTCAAATATTAATTACCTTGGAGGCGGTATATGATCTTGAAATCCATCAAATGAATGTGAAAACCACATTTCTAAATGGAGAATTAGAGGAAGAAATCCAACAAGGGTTGGCATTGTCACAGTCTCATTATATCAAAAATGTACTTGAAAAATTCAAGTATATGAAATTCGGTATTGCCAAGACTCTATTGGATGCGAGCTTTGCAATTCAAAAGAATGAAGGTGAAAGTGACTCACAATTAGAGTACGCAAGAGTATTGGGATGTTTAATGTATATAATGAACTGTACACAACTAGACATAGCATGCGCTATTAGTAAATTAAGTCGGTATATGAGTAATCCCAACAAAATTCATTGGATGGCAATAAAAAGAGTTTTGGGGTATCTTAAATACACTTAAGACTATGCCTTGCATTATAATAAATATCCCATGGTACTCGAAGGATATAGTGATACGAATTGGATCACCGGATCGAACGAAGTAAAATCCACAAGTGGCTATGTATTTATTATCGATGTAGGAGCAGTCTCTTGGAAATTATCCAAACAGACTTGTATTGCTCGCTCTATAATGGAACCTGAATTTATCGCATTGGATAAAGCCGGTGAAGAAGCATAATGGCTTCAAAATTTCTTGGAAGATATTTCTTATTGGCCCAAACCAGTGGCACCAGTACGTATACACTGTGATATCCAAGTGGCAATAGGAAGGGCAGGGAGCATGATGTACACCGGTAAATCTCATCACATACAACGAGACATAATACCATTAGGGAACTTCTCTCTAGTGGAATTATCACTGTTGACTATGTAAAGTCAAAGAATAATGTGTCGGATCTACTTACAAAAGGCTTATCTAGAGAAGGAGTGGAAAGAACATCAATGGGAATGGGTTTAAGTCCTAGTACAAGTCGGCATGGCGGTAACTCTACCTAGCAGACTGGAGATCCCAAGAGCTAGGTTCAAATAGATCAAACAAAGTTGTGTCTAATAGGTTCAATATTTTCAATTACCCAACTCATTCTCATGATGTAGACGATATTTAGTAAACAAGGATAAGACTTAAGGTGAAAAGTCTTTTAATGATATCTAAATTTGGCAGATTTGACCAAATAGTTTAATCTATAGGATTAAACGTTTAGAAATCACCTATGTGAAGGCGAAATGGAAGCCGCTTCAAGGAGAATATTAGTAAAGGCCTATTCTCTAATCTCTCATGAAACTGGGACGTCTTTATGGCTAAAAAGAACAAAACCGTGAGAACCATAAATGGCAAAAGGCTGGTTGTGTGACATATGTTGTCTAGGTATACATTAAAGCTCAATGGTTCAAGGATATCAAATCTACCGATTGACTGAGTGCATCCGATGCATGTTTACTACGGAAAGTTCAAAGAGAAACCCACTTATCCAGATGCAATCAGTCTTTGCTTGATGATCACATACTTGTTCATAAAATTTTACGAAAAATAGCCATTCCCATTCATGTGGGGGACTTTTGGGTTCAAAGTATATAAAAAGTGTGAATGGAAAATGGAGGAACCAAAGTGGAAGGAAAAATAGAGAATAAAATACTAAAATGGAAAGTGTACTATAAAATGGAAAGTCTACTAGTTCTCCCACATTGGTGGGAGAATGTGAATTTCAAGGGTTTATATTAAGAAACACTTATTCCACTTAGTAAGTGAGGCAAAAAATAAGATATGCCTCGCGCTATCGTGTCACTCGCTCGGCTCGACTTTGGCTTTGGCTTTGGCTTCAACTTCGAATTTGAATTTGGATTTATCAAATGATCGATCGATGAGATCTATCTTTTTGGACAAAATTTATTTGATAGAAATTTAATCTGAAGGGAAAAATAAAAAATGCAGTAAATTTTTCTGTGTTTTGATCCTCCAGTTATATAAATGCATGCAGCGTTTCGAACTGATGCTTCAGAAGTATGCATTATTTCGAACTGATGCTTTAGAAGGATGCAATCCTTCAAGAAAATGACACACTGATTCATGAAATGGTCTGCCTGTTCGAAAAAGATGCAATCTTTTGATGAACAGACATGATTTT
>NW_025867997.1:0-1788 GCF_002878395.1 Capsicum annuum
TTAGGTGAAATTGACTACATACCCTTAATATCGTGTATTCAAGAGTTGAAAAATATTCATAAATGAACAGATTATCATGTTATGAGATTTCAACGTGAAACTCCAACATTTTGTTGCGATAGTGGAGCAATAAAACCTACAAACACTGAAGTTCCAACTAAATTATATTATTTATTCTTATCTAAATCTAAAGTAACATGAGAATTTTGCAAACACATTAAAGCATATAACAACATATTTGGATTTATGTCTTTTGGTGGTAAACTTGACAATGATCTAACATCTTTGCAGAAATGAGTTTATATATTTCGAGCAAAGGGTCAAATATATCATGATCTCCCCTCATTAATACACCATGATAATAATCTATGTTATTTTCAAATGTACTTATTTGACATTGAAAATGAGTCATGCAATAGGATTTTGAAACTCAAAGAAGCTAATTTACCCAAGGAAGTTGTCAAAGTACTTAAAAAAATAATGGATGGAAATCCTTATGCATAATTATTTCTCAAGCAAAAGATCATTCAAACTTTAAGTATTTATAAATTTAAATTACTTCCATTGCAAATCTAGATCAACATATCTACAAAAAAATCATGAGCAAAACAAGTTGTTGCAATTTGGATAGATGAAAACAACCTCAATGTACCATTTGATTGATAGATTATTGTTCATGAACATTTAGATAATATTCATAGAGTTAAATATTGTTACGGTTGTCATGATCCCCTCCAGTATCCTTTTATTTTTCCAAGTGGTGAACTAGGTTGGAACCAAGTAATACGAAAACAATAAAAAAAAAGTAAAGGTAAGTGTGGAACTGAAGTTGCAAGCCTCAACCGGAAAAACCTACATTTGTGTTCATTGATGAAGTGTTTGACAACGAGGAACAACATAAAGTTTTGAAATAAAATTACACATGGCCTTAGAATTATGTACTTACCACTCTTACATCAATATATTTAAAATTATTTTGTAGGTGTACGACATGGATCTAAAAATTCTGTCTCTTGTAGAGAGTACTATTGCTATAAGCTGCAAATATGCAGTGGAGAAAACACGATAATACTATTATGCGGATGATTATTTCAATAATTTGTTGTCGATGTGTACACAAGCTAAAAACTACTCTACTTGAATATTTTAGGTTTGGGAAATCAAATTTTAGAAAGGAAATATTATATGACATAGTTGATTGTATACCGGAGAAAGTACAGGCTCAAAACTTTGTCAAAGAATAATACTTCCTTTATCATTTGTCAGAGGCCTAAGGAACATGCATCGTAGATATATGGATGCAATGACTTTAGTTCAATATTTTGGAAAATACAATTTGTTTAATACTGATTGACCAGAGATACAAAAAATTTGGTAGGAGGACAACTTGCTCAAGACAATCCGGACTTAATAAAAAGATCTTTTAGATCAAAGTTACAAGATTTAAAAGATCAAATCTTGAAGAAAAAAATATTTGGCCTTTTGCAGCGTAAGTTTAAGCGATTGAATTTTAGAAAAGAGGCCGACCACATATTCTCCTTTTTTTAACACTGGAACAAAGATACAAGATAACATCATCAGGTGATTATGGTAAGTTTATTTCTGTTGAACTTTCAATAAAGAAGAATTACCATTTTTTCATGACTTGGTTATCAAACATATGATGCATGGACGGTGTGGAAAAGACATCCAAAAAATTCAAGCATGAGGGATGGTCAGTGCAAGAGTCATTATCCTCGGCCATTTAGTAATAAATCAATACAAGGAAATAATGACTATCTTTTTTAC
>NW_025867998.1:0-1024 GCF_002878395.1 Capsicum annuum
ATTTAATAAAAATGAAAGATAGAAGGGTTTGAACATAAATGACAAAGGGATAAAACAAGATAGATCCCGAACTACAACCCTGAAATAATTTGAAAAATAGAAAAGAAGACAAAACGAACTACCATACCTCTTCCTAGTAGGGAGATAGGTGAATTCTCAATTGCTCAGCTTGACAACTTAGCCGCTGGTTTGCATATCAGCATGACTAGAGCTTCCCTCACTATCAATGTTCTGTACCATAATTGATCCATCATGAATCATCTTTTCAATTTCTCTTTTCAAATATCGACAATCTTCAATACTATGACCCTGAGCCTCAGAATAATACGCACATCGTGTGTGAGAATCAAAATTTCTTGAACGCCGATTAAAGGTGTGCCCAAGGAGAGGAGTGATCATTCCTTCCTGTACCAATCTCTGAAATAAACTGGCATATGACTCTCCAATTGGTGTGAGGCTATCTTTCGACTTCTGCCTCATTTCATTGTTTGGCTTGGATAGAAATTCTGGCTTAAAAGGGTTTTGGTATGTTTGTGGAGTTAGAGGATGACTCTGGGGCGTTGGGGTCTGCCATTGTGGGTAAGATGAGGGTTGAATATGTGGTTGTGCATTATACACTGGATATGGATGTGGAGGAACCGAGTATAACGAATTTTGGGAGTGATTATGTGGAGCCTGGGCATAAACTTGAGCTTGAGCCTGAACTCCCAATCTGATTAGTGACAACTAACTCGGTATCCTTGTTGGCCATAACTTCCTCTGTTACTTAGAGCAATATAGAGGACCAGCCAAAATGCCACAAACCAACCACCTTAAAATAACTGGACAAGAGATAGCAAATGAGTTAGAGTTCAATGATTTTTCAAAACCTCTTATTTTTTTTTTGAAAAAAATCACCGAAACCTAGAAGGGTGCCTACTATCTCACCCCCCGAAAGGGGAGAATCAGGTGTGCGTAGTTCGTGAAGTCATGCCAAAATGGCCAATTGAACTCTTTTTCTTTTTTTTTCCTCGAAACATTAAGA
>NW_025867999.1:0-5639 GCF_002878395.1 Capsicum annuum
GAATTTGATGAAATATAACATATAATGCTTCTAATAGGCTTTAATATAGGGTTTGGACGGATTTTGGGTGAGGGGGGATGACCAAAATGCCCCAAAAAATCAAATAATTCTTGAATCTATCCTTTGGTGGACTGTTTTGATAGTCTGAAGTAGATCAACCATAACGTTTTACTCTGATATCCAAATTGGATGAAACCAATTTAATTAGAAAGAGGACTCTCATATCTTTCCGTTGAAATATAGTATCTCACCCAGATCATTGTGTACGAGGAGTTATGATCGTTTGAAGTTTACCCAAAAATTCGCTTTTGATAGGCGGAAGTAGATCGACCATAACTTTTTGCTCTGATAGACAAATTAGATGAAACCAATTTCATTGGAAAGAGGACTCGTAGATATTTCCGTTGATATATAGTAGATCACCCAGATCATTATGTACAAGGAGTTATGATCATTTAAATTTGGAGCAAAAATATGCCAGGACTCAGTACTTTTTCCTGCACGTTCTACTGTTCACTACTATTCACGGTTCGATCGGAATGTTCAAAACTCGTTATTCGGGTGTCCGTTTTGGATGATCCACATATCTTTGGAAAGCTTATTCGATACTCTACCCAATGATGGGTCATAATCTAAGACATTCCACATGGAAAATTTATAATTCATCCTAAAAGATAGAACTCAATACATTTAAGCACAAAATTTCAACGAAAAATTTCCCGGGGTATTATATCATCCCCCTTGGAAAAATTCATCCTCAAATGATGTTAGACATGCCAAGATTAGATAGGGAATAGAGCATACAGCTGAAACCATTCGTTAGACTCATCACCACATCGTTTCTCACTCCGAATGCAACATAGAATGCATAAATTCAAGAAACTACAGCTGAACACATAATAAATGACAGCTGAACTGCTGCAACTTTTATCAAAAGTGCATGATTTAGGAAAAAACGGTACCTTCGGCTTGATCAGAGTTCGCGAAAAATAGGTGTGGTTACTTGGATCGCATATCCGCCTCAGCTTCTCAAGTCGCACCCTCAACAGATTGGTTTCGCCACAACACCTTGACCAAGGGAACTTCTTTGTTCCTTAGTCTTCGAACACTGAAATCAGGAATCTCAATAGGAATCTCATCAAAAGAAAGATTTTCTTAAATGTCAGCACTCACAGAGGAATCCACTACCACAACATCGCTAATATGTTTTCTAAGGATGGAGACATGGAATATTGGATGAATAGAGGACAACTCGGAAGGAAACTCGACCTCATAAGCTACCTTACCAACACGGCTAAGAATTTTGTAAGGACCAATATAATGAGGACTAAGCTTCCCTTTCTTTCCGAATCTCTTCACCCCCCTCATGGGTGAAATTTTTAGATACACTAGGTCACCAACTTCAAACTCAAGGCCTCTCCTTCTAACATCCGCATATGACTTCTGACGACTCTGCATAGTTTTCAACCTTTTCCTAATCAACTTAACTTTTTCCATAGCCTCAAATACCGAATCAGGACCACTCACAGCCGCTTCACCCACCTCGAACCAACCTATGGGTGATCTACACTTCCTCTCATATAAGGCTTCAAACGGAGCCATGCCAATACTAGAGTGGAAACTATTATTATAAGAAAACTCTATCAACGGTGAGTGATCATCCCAACTTCCCTTAAAGTCAAGTACACAAGCTCTCAACATATCCTGTAAGGTTTGGATGGTCCTCTTAGCCTGACCATCAGTCTGCGGATGAAAAACAGAACTCAAAAGCACTTGGGTACCAAGACCCTTCTGAAAAGATTTCCAAAATTGCAAAGTGAGCTGAGTACCCCTATCCGAAATGATAGACAAGGGAACTCCATGCAGTCTGACTAGCTCTCGAATATACAATCTAGCGCAATCCTCAGCAGTATATGAAGTATGAACAGGCAAGAAATAATCAGACTTAGTCAACCTATCAACCACAACCCAAATGGAATCATGATGGCGTCGGGAAGGAGGTAAACCAATCACGAAGTCCATAATTATCTCTTCCCACTTCCAGGTGGGAATACTAAACTCTTGCATCATACCACCAGGTCTTTGGTGTTCAACCTTAACCTGTTGGCATATTGCATACTTAGCTACAAACGCTACTATATCTTTCTTTATTCCACTCCACCAATAGATTTCCCGTAAGTCTCAGTACATCTTGGTGGCACCAGGATGAATAGAATATCATACCCTGTGCGCTTCAGCCATAATCCTCTGTCTCAGATCATCAACATTTGGGACACACAATCTACCCTACAATCTTAACACACCATCTCCCCCTTAGGAGAAAACCTCTACTTTTTGGTCCTTGACTGACTCCTTCAGTCTGACCAAACTAGCATCTAAGTATTACTTTTCCTTCACTTCCGAAACCAAGAAGGATTCGGAACTACTCTGAACCCCTATACTACCTTCAGTAGAGTCAAACAACCTAACCCCCAATCTAGCCAAACGATGTACATCACGAGCCTACTCTTTCTTACCTTCTACCACATGCGAAACACTACCCATGGACACTCTACTTAGGGCATCTGCCATAATATTGGCCTTGCCCAGATGGTACAGCACACTCATATCATAGTCCTTTAACAATTCTAACCATCGTCTCTGCCTAAGATTCAATTCTCTCTGGGTAAACACATACTGTAGACTCTTATGATCAGTGAAAACATCAACATGGACACCATACAAATAGTGTCTCCAGATTTTCAAAGAAAACACAACAGCAGCCAACTCAAGGTCATGGGTAGGGTAATTTATCTCATGGGGTTTCAACTATCTAGAAGCATAAGCTATCACCTTACCCTTCTGCATCAATATGCAAACCAACCCAACTCTCGAAGCATCACAATACACCACAAAACTATCAACACCATTAGGCAAAGTCAAAACAGGGGCTGAAGTGAGTCGAGTCTTCAACTCCTGAAAACTCTTCTCACAAGACTCGGACCACAAGAACTTCACTTTCTTTAATGTCAACCGAGTCATAGGAGACTCTATAAAGGAGAAACCTTGAACAAAATAATGGTAATAGCCAGCTAAACCCAATAAAATTTGGATATCAGTCGGAGAAATAGGTCTAGGCCAATTTTTAACACCTTTGATCTTTTGGGGATCAACTCTAATACCCTCGAAAGAAATGATATGACCCAGAAAAGCAACTGACCTTAGCCAAAACTCACACTTACTAAACTTGGCAAACAACTTATGATCTCTAAGGGTTTGCAAGACAGTTCGGAGATGATCAGAATGTTCATCCTCACTATGGGAGTACACCAGTATATCATCGATGAACACTATGACAAACATATCCAGATATGGTATGAACACTCAATTCTTGAGGTCCATGAAAGCTGCTGGGGCATTAGTTAACCCGAAAGACATAACAAGAAACTCAAAATGGCCATAACGAGTTCGAAAAGCGGTTTTCAGGATGTCACACTCCCTAACTTTGAGTTGATGATAGCCAGAACGAAGCTTTATCTTTGAGAAATAACTTGCACCTTGCAATTGGTCAAACAAATCATCTATTCTAGGAAAGAGGGTACTTATTTTTTACGGTGACTTTATTTATTTGGCGGTAATCAATGCACATACCCAAAGAGCCATCTTTTTTTTTCACAAACAACACAGGAGCACCCCAAGGAGAAACACTGGGCCTTATACTGGGCCTTATGAAACCCTTATCTAGTAGATCTTTGAGTTGCTCTTTCAACTCCTTAAGTTCTGCAGGGGCCATATGGTAAGGAGGAATAAAAATAGGCTGAGTATCGGGAAGAAGATCAATCCCGAACTCTATCTCTCTATCAGGAGGTATCCCTGGGAGATAATCCAGAAAGACATCAGAAAACACGTTTTCATTCAATGGGTCAGCGAGTTGAGGTTACTGACCATCATTATTTCTTCTCGCTCGACGTGGAGGCATATTTATGAAAAAGGAGAGCACGAATCAATAGCAGAGAGAGACACTTTAAGCATGATAGACTTCTGAAAGAAAGAATCACACTTTTTCCTAAAATGCCTTGTAGCCTCTTTCTCATAGCTGCGGTGCGCTACACATCGATGTTTAATACTCTACTTAACGTGGCTTGTCAGACTCCCTAGGACACCTTAAAACCTTAGGCTCTGATACCATATTTGTAATGCCCCAAAAATGGGTCCGGGAGCATCACACGATGCTTGAGGCTACGAGTAGGCCCAAGCTAACCCTTTAAGCCATTTTCATTCAGTTCAACACGAATCAACGGGGTTTCCATAAATAACCCTCAAATATCAACAAAGTAATCATCTCCGAAAATAAAAGAATTTCAGAAAGATTACAAAATACGACATATTAGTCAACTCCCAACATCTATACTAGTCTGACAAGCCTCTAAGAAATCAATAAAACCAGTGAGCCATTAAGACATGCCCCAACCGACTCATACTCAGTTATCAAATATAAATAATTCCGTGAAACCAACATTAAACATCACGTCTTTGGAACATGAGGACTCACCACGATAGAGAATGTAGAACAGTCCGCTCGAAGAATCACTGTCGAACCTGGAACTGAGCACCTAAACCTACATTTTGAGAAAATGCAGCCCACATCCAAAGATGTGGGTCAATACCATGGAGAGGAACCAAGTATATAGGGGTGTATGCAGTTTTATAAACATCATCATAAATATTTATAAGAAATATGCAGGATGTATGAAAGAATTACATAGCCCGAAAAAAATTATCATAATCATGAGAGGATGAA
Organism: Capsicum annuum; assembly: GCF_002878395.1. Lineage (NCBI taxonomy): Eukaryota > Viridiplantae > Streptophyta > Magnoliopsida > Solanales > Solanaceae > Capsicum > Capsicum annuum. The sequence goes on from NW_025867999.1 coordinate 4,781, forward strand.
ATAAGTACAATAACACATGTGAGTCATCATATAATTTGTCAATCACTTTCAGTTCATCAAGAATATCAATTCTCATAATGTAAATATCATTTAAATCTTTCGAAAGAATAACTTTCACAATTCCACTTTCAAATCACTTCACCATTCACCATAGACACAAGGAAACACACACACACTGGGAGATCCTATAACCGACATAAACCATGTGAGCTACATAAAGTCTAACGTACAACCCATGTTGGGGAGAGCCGTCCTATCCTTGCCATTGTAGTAGGACTATAGATATCAAATCCACACAAACTAGTGATCACTAAATAAATCAGCCTCAGGCTCACTCCTACGAGGGCACATAGTTCTAGGGAAGTAAAGTCGCTTTATACCTCCCACTCAGTGCTAAAGATTTCTCCCAAACTTAGCTCAGATCATTTCAAAGACAATCCACAACAAAACAATTTCAGTAATATATAAATATACATCAGGAGCCATCATGCTTCCCATCTATCAAAATCAACCATGTTGTGAATTTTATTCACACTCAAGTTCAAAACAACTCTATTAAGACCAAAAGATCAAATCATTCAAAATATCTCTAATATTCAACATAAACGTTCTTATAACACACACTTTCTAAAAAACACAATTTCCAATGGAGATTCACGACCCAAATATCATAATCTTGATAAATATCATTCAAGATTCATGCTTTATATCTCTACACATGTAAATTCATCTTTCAAAATCATAAACATCAAGATTTCATAATAATCATCATAAGATATGGGTTCATGCTTCAAATTCATAAAAATCAAATAAAAATCATGCCTTTGTAAAGAAAATTACTTTTGGGCACAAGAACGAA
>NW_025868000.1:0-1489 GCF_002878395.1 Capsicum annuum
TTTCCCTAAATTGGATGAATTTTGGATTGGAATCGCATGTACCTTAAGCCAATTTATGAATTTGATTTAAATTATGAAAAATGGAATGGTTTAACTTGTTTTTGGACTCAATGCATTTCATTAAGGGATAAATGGTTAGTTAAATTTCTTTTGAAAGGCCTTGATATGGATTGGATTTTAATGAAACTTTGGGAGTCAATATGGTTGAGTGAATTGATTTATCATATGTGATTTAGCTTGCAAGCATATTGCTATAACGATACCAAGTGGTTAATGTCTTATTGAATGACTCCTAGGGTAATGGTTGGAATTATGTGCTAAATGATTTTAATTTATGCTTAAACTGGGTTGTGTAGCTAGTCGTGGAAGTTGGAGGTCCTGGAAGTTTGACCGTGTGCATCGTCCACACATTATATATACTTTGGAATGTTTAGAGACTCAGTGGGTTTGGCCCTTCCTTGTATTTCTCTAGTTCATTTATAGGGGGGTGCGCGGACTAGGTAGATTAAATAGATTTTATAGGTTTCTAGTGAATCTATTTTTATTAGTGCGTGGATATTTTGTTTTAATATCTTTTAATAATTTACTTTTTGCGTAGGATATATTCATTAATTATTTTATCCTGTAGTAATTACAGAGTTACAAATTCTTGTATAATAATTTATCCTATCTGTACTATAATATATATCTAATTCTAGATTTTCAATGTTATTTATTATCTTGTGTTGTTCTTCTCGTAGTGAGTTTTTTAAATTATATAAACTATCACATGTATTTTTATCTAAATTTTCTAAGGTTTTTTCTATCCATGTTAATTTTTCTTTTAGTTCTTCCATTATTTTTCTAATTCGGTTTCTATAACTAATTTCATTATTTAGATTTTCTTGATTTTCTCTAGTTTGTCTAATATATTCTAACATGTTTTAGTCTGAATAATATTCTTCTGGGTAAATTTCTTCGTATAACTGTTCTAGATAATTGGTAGTTTCATTTTCATAGTTTATTATTTCTTCTAATATTGTTTTCTTAATATCCATAATTTCTATGTTTTTAAGTATATATAATATTAAAACTTTAAGATAATCTAAATGATCTATTTTTTAAAATTGGTTTTATAATATTTTGTAGTTGTTTGTTCTAGTCTTAGTAGTTTTTGCATATTTTTATTAAGAAATTTTATATCTTTGTTTTCCATGTATTTATCTATATTTATTTTTATCTGTTTTTCTAGTAACTGCATATTTTTTTATATCCTTTCCTAAAAATTTTATGTAACTTATCATCGTAAATATTTGTAAGAGTAGTTAGGTAGATGTGGTATATAACTTACTCTAGTCATGTAATATTCACCAAAAGCTTTTTCTAATATTATTTTTCTTATATCTGCTATTTTTATATTTCTAAGTGCATACAAAATAAGTATCTTGAATTTATCTACCATCTTTGGTATCGGATAATTATATGTTATAGTTTTTGCATTTAAATTTCT
>NW_025868001.1:0-1083 GCF_002878395.1 Capsicum annuum
CATCGGAGATCCGTCCCTTATTACTTCTACTGAAGATGTGCAAGTAACAGAAGATCTTACCTATGAGGAGATGCCTATTGCTATATTAGATCGTCAAGTTAAGAAGATGAGAAATAAAGAAGTAGCATCGGTGAAAGTACTTTGAAGAAATCAACAAAGGGAAGAGATTACATGGGAAGCTGAGGAAGCAATGAAATCTAAGTACCCTCATTTGTTCAAAGATGAAGAGGAAGTTCAAGAAACGGAGTTAGAACATTAACAAGTAAGTTTTTGTTTATATATGCATAGTATTTATGTGATGATGTGAATGTTAATGGTGGACTTGAACTTGTTTTGATTGAATAACTACGCTAACATTCGAGGACGAATGTCCTAAAGGGGGGAAGGATGTAACACCCCGTATTCAAGTACATGTGTTGGCGTATTCAAGTACGTGTATTGGTCTTATTTATATGGAATTAATTTTTTATTTTATTTATACCGAAATTTGCCCGTCGATGGTTCCATACAAAGTTTATTGAATAAGCTTTCCAACGATATAAAGATTTTCAAAAACGGATAAGTTTCAGATATAATCGAGCAAGTTCGAAACTATAAAATTGGGTCAACTTTAAATGCTCATAACTCCCTTAATATAATGAACTGGGAGAGATACGACCTATCAAAAGAAAGATCTTTGAGTCTTATTTCCAATGCAATTGGTTTTATCCAAATCCAACGTATGAGTAAGGAGTTATACTCGTTTTACTTTAGCCTCTCAAAACAGATTTTTAGGGTCAATTTCAAACGATCATAACTCCTTGTACAGGACGAACTGGGTGGCCTACTTTATACGAAATGAAATCCCTTTGAATTATCTTTTCAACAATACCAATTTCACCCAAATTCGATAACGGAACAAAGCGTTATGGTCGATCTACTTTAGCTTGTCAAAACAGTCCACCATGGACAGATTCGGATTTACTTAAAATTTTAAGGGCAATATGGTCATATTCCATCACCTCATGAACGAAAATTGGTCATTATATACATATAATTAGCCTCATATCCATTATTTATCATCCATTATTGAAGACTAAGAAA
>NW_025868002.1:0-4263 GCF_002878395.1 Capsicum annuum
TCAATGTGGAGTTTGATAGAAATAACGTAAGCCAGCAGTCTGAAACTTAAACTACTCACTTACTCTCTCTCGTCTAGTTGAATCATCGATCAAGGATATATTTCATGTTCATCCAACGTCTTACATCTCATATTGTTGACATCAGCCCAATTTATTACATGACCCGGGCCCATGAAGCATTTTTATTTTCTTGCTATTATATATATATATATATGTACATTGAGTGGGACATCCATATGAAAGGAAGTCAAGAGAAGGATTTTCACACATGGTTATATATTGGTTGATGTGGCAAAATATGGAACTTTGGATTTGAAATTGGACGTTGCAAATCTAAAGTTACCCACACCTTTTTTTTTTTCAATTTTATGTCCAATATTTATATTAGAGTTTCGATTAATTTGAATTTGCATCAGATAAGGTCTCATTCAAGGAATAATGCTCTCTACCAAAGATTTCCTTTCACGAGATAACACTCCCACTAAGAATTTTTTTCATATACATAGCTTAAACTCAAAATCTTTAATCTATATTTATAATATATTAAAAGTGTAAAGACCATTAGAAAAGTGATTTAAACTTTTTGCCCTTCATTAAAAGATTTCGTAATAGACAAAATCGTCTTTTCACATTTTTTAAATCAATTTTTAATATTGAATATTGACTATAATAAATATATATATATAAAAAAAAAAATGGAGAAGATTTTCTACTTTTAGTTGAATTCCTAAATTTATGGCAAGAAAATTCAACTTCAAAGAAATTATTATATAAGAAAATTTCTATATAAGGTATGCCTGTCAAGACAGCCGGGCCTGGCCAACCTGGAACCGGCCCTATAAAATTAATCGGGTTGTAGGCCGGGCTGGGTCTGGATTAGGGTTAAGTGGGTCGGGCCGGCCGGGCTCAACAGTAAAAATTTCAAAAACCACCCTAACCCAGCCCGTTTAACCCAACCCAGTTAAACCCATCTAAATCCGATCAAACCCTGTTACACATATATACACTATATATATAGTATATACTACATTAGAATTTAAAAAATATATACACATATACACAATTACACATATATACGCACCATTCAATATATACGACTATACGTACTACTTTAAATAAAACATATACTACAACATATATATACTACAATATGTATAAGTATATATATATTATAGAGTTATATACTAATTTATAAAACATATACGCATGTATACATTAAATATACATGTCTATAGAAGATATATACACAAATATACACACCATTCAATATATATGTACTACTTTAAGTAAAACATATACTACAATATATGCATATACTATTATATATATATAGTTATATACTAATTTACAAAATATATACACATATATACATTAAATATACACGTCTATAGAAGATAAATACACAAATATACGCACCATTCAATATATATGTACTACTTTAAATAGACATATACTACAATATATATATAGTTATATACTAATTTATATAACGTATATACATGTATACATTAAATATATACGCCTATAGAGGATATATACATATGTATACTACAATATATAGAGTTATACACTAATTTATAAAACATATACACATGTATACATTAAATATACACGTCAATAGAAAATATATACACAAATATATTCACCATTCAATATATATGTACTAGTTTAAGTAAAACATATACTAAAATTTATGTATATACTACAATATATATATATATATAGTTATATACTAATTTATAAAACATATACACATGTATACATTAAATATACACGTCAATAGAAGATATATACACAAATATATGCACCCTTCAATATATATGTACTATTTTAAGTAAAACATATATCTATCTATATATATATATAGTTATAGTTATAGTTATAGTTATAGTTATAGTTATATATAGTTATATACTAATTTATATAACATATACACGTGTATACATTAAATATATACGTCTATAGAAGATATATACACATATATACTACAATATATATAGTTATATACTAATTTATAAAATATATACACATGTATACATTAAATATACATGTCTATAGAAGATATATACACAAATATACGCACCATTCAATATATATGTACTAGTTTAAGTAAAACATATACTACGATATATATATAGGTATATACTAATTTATAAAATATATACACATGTATACATTAAATATACACGTCAATAGAAGATATATACACAAATATACGCACCATTCAATATCTATGTACTAGTTTAAGTAAAACATATACTACAATATATGTATATATAAAACATATACACATGTATACGTTAAATATACACATCAATAGAAGATATATACACAAATATACGCATCATTCAATATATATGTACTACTTTAAGTAAAACATATACTACAATATATGTATATACTACAGTATATATAGAGTTATATACTAATTTATAAAACATATACACATGTATACATTAAATATACACATCTATAAAAAATATATACACAAATATACAAAACATATGCTACTTAATATAATAAATTATTAATAATACTTGATAGCAAATTAATAATATATTAGAAGTAAGTTTTAAATTTAAAATATAAATTCAATTTAAATGATTAAATGAAAAAAATTATAGGACTAAGGAGGAGTGAATGAATGTTGAATTTTATTGATTGCGATTTGCGAAATGATCCAAAATTTATAATTTACATGAATGAAAAATCTACAAATTATGCATCATTTTTTTCAACTCATTCATGTTAATATTAATGAAACTTGCATAGGATAGTCAAAGTCAACGGGGGTAAAACCATGCACTGGACTTGACTCTGCTGAGTTCTCCGTGAAGACATAATTTCTTCAAGTTTCATCTCGTCGCTCGGCTCCGGTTCCATTCCTTGGTTTCTTCTTTCCGCTCTGATCCAATCCTCTTAAGCAAATTAGAACATTCATTGCATTGCTTCCCAATGAGTGTCAGTTGTCTCCAAGCTGCTGTCGTCCCTGACTAAAGGCGCTCTCTAATGCAACGGTTGACATTAGAACATTCAAGATGTCTCTATCAAATCTGGAAAGCACGGGATATTATGTTTCATTACTCCTCCACCAATCCAACGTGTTGATCCGTTGTCTGCGATCCTCTGGCGGCGACTGAAGATAATATTTCAGCTCTTCCTGATAATTTGAGGTGTAAGTTCTCTCATCAACACTGTTCCAACAAGGTAAATCATAAAATGAATCAGGAAAACCACTATGTGCTGGCCTTTTAGAAGATGATGGCTCCTCAGGAGGATGATGAGTAATAGTTGGAGTGATATTTGTAGGTACAACCAAGTCAAATAAATCAGCATAGTGATTATATAATTTTTTAATGTATTCATTCGCATCACTCATAGCCGTCCACAAATCAGGTTCTACCTTTTTAGATTCAGAATCATTGTTAGTATTTATTTCTAAGTTAGCATAAATAATAGTACTAAAGTGGCATATAGTATTATATTTAATGCACGAATTTAACATAGCACCAACCAAGTAAATATGGGGAATCAGAAAAAAATATTTTTTAAATTTAGTAAACATGACATCAACAGCTTCTTTATAACCATCTTTATTTTTATATTCTTTAAGCAAACCAGAAATATTGACTATATATCCCAAAATATTACAAACAGTAGGATAATACACACTGGAAAATTCAACCATAGCTACATAAATTTTTTCTAAAAACTTAACAAGATCATTAATTACAACCCAATCAGAATCATGTAGCATGCAATCAGCAGAATCAATAAATGAACCGCAATGTTGGTTAAAAGTTAGTGTAATAGGAACTCTATATTTATAACAAGTTTTTTAAAAAATCATATGTAGAATTCCATCTAATATCAATTTCCTCAGGCATCAATATCGGCGCAAGTTCATTTTATTGACATTTAATTTTAAATTCTCTAATTCTTTTTCTTCGATTATTTCCTTGAATAAGACCAATAGCAAGACGAATTTTTTCAATATAAGGCTCAAAAAATTCAAGACCATCTTTTACAATTAAATATATATGACATGTACACTTAATATGAAAGATGTGCTTTTTTTTTTTTTAAAAAAATTGACGTCAGTATTAGGGTGATACTAATTTACTTTAAATTTATTAAGGATGTAAATAAATATATATTAACTTAAAGTGTTAAAATAAATTGTGCAGATAATGAAAAACACATTGCTATAATCTAGTCAAACATACATAATGGAGTTTGATCCTGATTATAGTTAACATACAT
>NW_025868003.1:0-2678 GCF_002878395.1 Capsicum annuum
AAATACATAGAAAATATATACAGAGTACAAACCTTTCTAAACCATAACCCCAGAGCTACAGACATCAAAGAACCAAATACCAATTATATAACCCAAAAACTACAAGGATACAATAAATTAATCGCACTACCCAAAACTAACCCAAGCCTAGTTAAAACCTGTTTTGACTATGGACTACTAAATACCATATATACCCAAGACGGAGAAGAGCTAACAGCTATGGAGGAATTATATAAGATATTCACTACCTACAAAAGAATAACAAAAGGAAATTTATTTTATATAAAGTGTTATACTGCACCAGCAGAGATATTATATGATGAAATAAAACCAGTTATACAAGTTGTAAAGATAGGATTAACAAGAGATATGATTATACCAGAAGATATTTCGCAACAACCGGAGATACCTAGAATCGAGATACCAGATTTTTATGCAAATAAAAGACTTATTGGACTAGCTACGATCATTCAAGAACTAGCAAATAACTATGCTAACGGAAACCCAATATGGAGCTACTATTCAAGAGATCATCAAATGATATATTCAAATTCAAAAGAGCTACGCCAAGCAGATATGGAAGACGTAAGACAATGGATAATGACGCTACTTAACCCAGAAAAACAATCTACCGCGAGAGCAATAAAAAAGGGATTTATTTCAGAAGGACTGCTAACAAGATACTGTAAAATAATTGGACATAAATATCCAGACCACCAATGTTCAAGGTGCAATGGAGAAGATAATATTATTCCAGAGGTACATCTAGAATAAAAGAAGATAAAATGCCAGATGGAAAAATAAGATACAGAGCAATAATGGAGCAGATACAGAGCAATAATGGAGCAGATACGACAACGGAAGATATTTGGACTTATTGTACAGACTTTTCTTACGATACAATAATGTAAAGCAATTATTACTTTCTTACACATTTAGGACTTTTCTTTAGGATAGGTAAGAGTAGGCTAGGCCATTATGACCACTTTTGTTGACTTTTGTTTCTTAGTTTTTAGAATTAGAAACACGTGAATGTAAAAACTTGTAAATTCTCGTTCTATATAACAAAGGCAGAAGGCATTGCAAAAAGCAAGCCTTCATGCGTTGAAGCACCTTGCTCTCTCCAATCCACAAAAAATATTTTACTCAGTTAATTAGATAAACATATTTCAATGGAAAAAGCTATGGAGCAACAAAACTCAGAAATATCAAAGCTACCCGAACAGGTATATCTATTTATGATTATGAATAGCTAATTTCATAATTCCCAACAATCATGATATGATAAAATAAATTCATATTAGTTACTTTATAGTAGAATTATTCGAAGAATAATATGTTAAGAAGTTTATTAACAAAGAGGAAACGGAGAAATATCCCTAAGGACTATGCCATCCTAAAGGTGAAACCAATGAGGCAAGAAGTCGTGGTGGGGAGTAACCAGAGTAGAGGCGCTGTTTAAGGGAAAAAGTATCCAAACTACCATGTTAATAGTGACGGAAGAACATATTGTTTAAGAATAATCTAGTATATAGTAATCTAAGATGACTATATTTTATGTACATGGTTGAAGGGAATATTTTGAAAAAAGCAATTTTATGAAAATGAATGATAATATATCTGATGTGATGGTAGATAAATTCAAAATACTTATTTTGTATGCACTTAGAAATATAAAAGTAGCAGATATAAGAAAAATCATATTAGAAAAAGCTTTTGGTGAATATTACATGACTAGAGTAAGTTATATACCATATCTACCTAACTACTGTTACAAATATTTACGATGATAAGTTACATAAAATTTTTAGAAAAAGATATAAAAAATATGTAGTTACTAGAAAAACAGATAAAAATAAATATAGGTAAATACATGGAAAATAAAGATATAAAATTTCTTAATATGCAAAAACTACTAAGGCTAAAACAAACAACTACAAAACACTAAAATAAAACCAATTTTAAAAGATAGATTACCTAGAATATCTTAAAGTTTTAATCTTATATATACTCAAAGATATAGAAATAATAGATATTAAGAAAATAATATTAGAAGAAGTAATAAACTATGAAATTGAAACTGCAAATTATCTAGAACAGTTATACGAAGAAATTTACCCAGAAGGATATTATTCAGATTAAAAAAGTTAGAATATATTAGACAAACTAGAGAAAATCAAGAAAATCTAAATAATGAAATTAATTATAGAAACCGAATTAGGAAAATAATGGAAGACCTAAAAGAAAAATTAATATGGATAGAAAAAACCTTAGAAAATTTAGATAAAAGTACATGTGATAGTTTATATAATTTAAAAAACTCACTACGAGAAGAACAACACAAGATAATAAATAACATTGAAAATCAAGAATTAGATATACATTATAGCACAGATAGGATAAAATATTATACAGAAATTTGTAACTCTGCAATTACTACAGGATAAAATAATTAATGAATATATCTTACGAAAAAAGTAAATCATTAAAAGATATTAAAACAAAATGTATCCACGCACAAATAAAAATAGATTCACTAGAAACCTATTAAATCTATTATACCTATTAAATCCGCGCACCCCCCTACAATTAAATCTATTATACCTATTAAATCCGCGCACCCCTACAAATGCGTTAGTAAGATTAATTTCCCTTATCTCAAGATCTCAAAAGTTTAA
>NW_025868004.1:0-3017 GCF_002878395.1 Capsicum annuum
TCTAGGGACAAGAACCATCCTCACTAGATGATCAATAAAAATAGAAGCAAAATATAGGAGTGTTCCCAAAAATAGTATCAGGAACTGCTCTCGTTTGCAGAATCAACAACATCTTCTCCAGCCTCAGTATCTGACAACTCTATAGGGGCCTCATCATCACTCTCGACCCTAGAAGAAGGAAATGTATCGCGAGGCTTCAGAACCTTCGACAAGCCCTTAACCCCCTTCCACATTTTAATAAGGAACTTATCTCTCTTCTTTTCCCTCTTTTTTACTTTCTTGTGGGAGTCCTAATGATCCTCATGAGACTCTGCCAATGCTAAGTATGCCATCTCGAGCCTAGAAACTCTGGCTTTTTACTTCTGTTGCTCCTTCTAATACTTGTCATAATCTGTACGGGACACATAAGAGTGACACCTGGCAGAGGGCTCTCTCGGCCCCTGAGGCAATCCTAAAAATATCTCCTTGATTACCTTAATGTCCACTCCAATGTGTTCAAGTAGCCCAGCATTAGATGGTCTACATAACTCTAACTCCTCAACTATCAACTTGTCCACATCGCTCTTTCATTTTTTGCTTTTACTAGGTTAATCCTCACCTTGGATATTGAGTAGGTAAATAAGGGTTCCAGGGTGTACCTGATAACGCTCAATCTACAGCTCTCGTGGGAGTGTAAAGCGGTCGTTAGCAAATATAGAACCCAACCTGGGTTGGGTATCGATCCCACAGAGAATAGCTTGGCCAACAAGCAAGAGAAATTACTAGACTTTTAGTGCAAGTCTCGTAGGAAAGGGGGGATTGTAGTATGTAACCAAAACAAGAATGTAAGAACTGAAAATAGCAAAATAAAGAGAGATTGTCACGTGTGTTGTAAACAATGAGAATTGAGGCGTTGGGGTTATGTCCACCTTCTGAGGTATACGTCTCTATTGGCTATGAGTGTGTAGAGTCTTGACATGTAATTGCTTATAGAGAATTGTAGTCGATGGTAAATCCAAGCGTCTCTCGACCTAAACAAGGACTATTTCACTTTAACTCTCTCGAGCTTAAAGCGTGACTAACGGTACGAATTCTCCAAGAAGTTAGTCCAGGTACGGCACTAGCTTTTTAATAGGAAAGGGTGTCCTACTACCTTGACATTATCTCTTTTCTAGACAAATAACCTTTCTCTCGAACAGGTTAGATGTTAGAATGGCGTGTTCTTGTGTTTGAACCGCAAAGAATGTAGATTTAAGATGAAGAGAATAATGATATAAGCAATATACTTGTCTTGAACTCACAAACTCATAGCTATAGATAGTAACTCATTCGGCTTCCATAACCCCAACTAAGAGATTTAGTTACCCATGAATGCGAAGGATATCACGCTTTGCATGGTGGATGGCGTGAATAGTAGGTGTTTGGCGTGTGGTTTTAGTGATTCCGTAGCAAGTAACGATTCTCTTGTTGTGGAATTTAAGAGTAGAAGAATGAAGAATTGAGAATGGGTTGTAGGAAGATGTCTTAATTGTAAGGAGATGAATGAATTGTCAGAATGTCTCCCCCCCTTTTCTTAAAATCTCTAACATGATAGGGTATTTATAATACTCCTATCCTACTCCTACTAAACTAATAAAATAAATAACCAAATCCTAATATACTAATGAAATCCTTGACCCAATTGTACTAGGGTAAGGTTACAAAATTATAATCCAAATAGAATGATGAAACACATAACCTAATTGCACTAGGTTAATGTATTATGGCAAAAATCCAGCTTTGTGTCTGTAAGTCCCAAAGTCTTCAGAAATGCTGTTTTAGCCCGGGACAGATTTTCCATGCAGCAGATTTAGTCCTTTATGCGTCCAGCTCCTTTCCATCTCGTTTGTGAGCTTTCTTTTGCGTCAAGTAAGCCATAAATTGCTGTATTTTGCATCATTTATACCTGAAACTTTCCTAATCACATTCGTTAGCTCATTTACAGGAAAAAGGACTAAAAGTGTACGAAATAGATAATTAGTTCTCGAAACTAGGCTAAAATATGGGCAAAATATATTGATATAGGCGCGTAATTTCGCCTATCATCAGTACCCAAGTGTTATTAGGGTATTCTACCACCCCTTCTCTCCTGTACAGCTCAGTAATAAGAGAAGGGAATAAAAAATATGTACCACCATGGTGCCTATAAAACTTCATATTAGATATCATCAGATGACCAGCATTCAAAGGAATATTTTCCAATATGAAGGAGACCATGCGGGCATGCATATCTGTAACCATAGTCATGTGCGTTTAGGGAGAGATTTCTCTGCAAATGATGTTCAGTCATATTCAGGCCTCGACTGTGATGTTATTCATCAAGATGCCCATTTTTATTGCTGCCCATGGAGCCTTCTTACCTAGGCATAACTTCTCTTTGCCTCGAAAGCAACCATGTCTGCATCTTGGAGCCCATATAAATTGATGATTTTCTCCTTTCAAAATTGCACATCCACTTCCCGAATCCTGATAACTGGGTTTGCAAAAGACACTATGCTAAGATTAGTGTAGAAATATTGCATCCACTGCTCGTTTGCCCAATATTGGTGGAGGTAAAAAAAAACTCCATCCAATGGCCACAAGTCTATCATGAAATGTTAGAAGCTTTTTTGGCAGTCTTTCCAATCAAATACCCCTTTCTGGGAGCAATTTAGTCCTTGAAAACTAATTGTAGCACTAGTTTTGGCATTCGAGAGTCATGAAGTGAATGTGGTAAAAGTTCTCCATTTTGTGGCTGAGTACCTACAAGAAACATAACACAAACCATCATTAGAAGTTCCACACCAAAAGCATGCTAGGTTAACCTGATAAACTCTTGGGGCAGTTTTGTAGTAGGTTTTGGGATGAAAACTGGACATATAAAATTTTTCGTCTAAGCTGGAAACTAGTATTAGTTATGGCGATCGCGGTCCCGATGACTTTGATCACCGTATCTAAGACCATTTTTGATCGAAATCTACTACAACAATAAACACCAGATTTCAACCCAAAAATGAGTT
>NW_025868005.1:0-4059 GCF_002878395.1 Capsicum annuum
AAGAACATTTACATCATCACCACTATCATTGCATAGGGCAGGTCACAAAAAGGTTAAAACATAAGACCCTGAAACATGAAATTTTTTTTATACGGGACTGAGCACACTATAAAGAGTGAGTACATGCGTCATGAGTTGCATGACCTCAACTAGAGTTCATAACATAAGGAATGTGATTCCGACTACATGAATGAACTAGAACTCATTATCTTGGAACTGGAAGAGTACGTGACTCTCTATCATATACAGGAATCATGAACTACTATTACAGAACTGGATCGTAAAGCATGAGTAAGCATTCGAATAACTGAAAAAAAATATTGAGGTAGGAATGGGTTGAGATTCACCCTCACTTTCTGATGTTGTAAATCATACGACATCACTACTAGAATCTGAGAGCCTTACTTGGTCATTCGTTCTATTATCTCCCCCTTAGCTTCAAGTCATCATCTAGAGTTTGGGAGATCCTTACCAGATTCTAACTGAACTACACTTACTGCACTCTAGGTTCTGAAAAAAAAATGACTATACATGCATATCGTAGACTTAACCCGAATGACTACCTTCTGGGATACACTCTATCTTTCCATAGCCACCAATAGTCATAGTATAATGCTTGCGCACTTATTTCTATCGATTCAACCTTAAATCTCTAACTTAGATTCTAACACTTAACATGGCTATTTAGATCACCATATACCATCTAACTAGTCTTTCTCCACTTAACAATTCAATGGTACCACTAGCCACAGAAATTATGTAATAGTCTTAGAAAAATATGCCGTAACCTCATATCACCTTGGCATACTTCTACACCATACCTACAACATTATACTTCATTACGAATCAATTTAAACTTAAGCCATTTCATACACCGTTCAAGCCTATTAGATCACTTTCATATAACTAACATCATTGATCAAGAAATCATCACATCCACCTTTATGAACTTCAACTGTTCAAACTTAATGTCTAGTGCTAAACATGATTTTATAACCAAACCTTACACATGATTCTCACTTTGAAACCATGAAATAAACATCAAGAAACACTAGTACACTAGAACTTCATAACAACAATAATCGACCTTGACCTTACGGTCTTCCTTATCATAACTCATTAGCACGTACTATTTCAACACATCAAGCCTACTAATATTTATTCCCACAAACATACATCATTAATCTCATGCCACTATTCTTACATCCATATCCTACATTAGATTCAATCCAATGGTCTAGCATCAATCATCTACAACCAATGACAAGGGAAACATAATATACTAATCCATCAAATTGGAACATTCTATCCCAAATACTTCAAAATCTGCTACATACCTTCTCATAAGTAGTACTAGTTTACAACTACCAACAAAAGAAGGTCAAGGGGTAAGGTCACATAATAGACATGATAAACCTTAATCTTATATTATAACCCCATACAATCTTTTCTACTTATACAGATTTCTCGCCTCATACTTACTCACTCAATCATACATTTAGACTGCCTTCAAATTCCTCAAACAACCATGAGTCTATAATCATAACTTACTCGCGAATATAGCCATTTTCACATTCAAGCAACCAATAAATCACCCTGACTGACAACTCCTTCTCTACCTTATACTAAACTAACTCACAAGGACGAATTATCTCTTTACCAACTCAATCTCATGCAAACAGATTCAGCCATACATATATTAAACCAACGAAAAAACAACAAGTTGGACAACAAGTTGCTAGTGAATCGAAACAGGCCTCACACGGCTTCACTAGACTTTGGTTTTGTATTTTGAACAAGAAAATGAGATGGATGACAAGGTAACTATGCTAGTGAATCGAAAGAGCCCCACACTGCTTCGCTAGACTTTTTAGTTTCATCAACACAATGATAAATATTTTCAAGAGATAGAAACTTGTCACACAATATTCCATTATCTGAGAATACACATCTTACTTTGTATAGATAAAAATCTGAGTCAAACACTCCTCCATAGACTACCATACCATCCACACATGCTGCTAGCTACCAAATTAGTTTATCAATATAAAGGGGTAAATCATCCTCACTCTGACTTCTAACTTTGTGACTTCATATCACCAACTTTTTGGTCTAATTTCATTACCAATAGTTCATGACAACAACACTTTAACATATATTACTATTCGGGTGGAAATACAGTTCCAATATTCTGTTACACCTTATTACCTCTGAAGCATGACACTAGCAACATAAGTTCTGAAAAGAATTGAATACACTTAATACTGCAGGCTGAAAAACACGATTTTATCAAAATCAAGGTTCACACTAGAACCAACACACTCTGAAGCACTAACAGACTCTTCTCAAGTCCTTGGAAAAATATTATATGATTCGATCAGAATGAACCATACCATTTAGACTCTAAACTCCTGTACTTGAATTGGCCCAATGATGAGACATGTCTGAGAATGTCCGAGTAAGGAAAGAATTGAGATGACTGTTACTTTCGTATGGGTGACACCATAACACGAATTTGAGTATGTAGGAGAAACATTCTGACTCTGTTGCACGAATTAGAACATGAAGAAAGAGAGACATTCCTAAATACCTAGTAGCCTCCTGCTTATAAGTGTGGCGCGCTACAGACCCAAAAACAAGACTCTACTCGATGCAATTTCGCAGATACCTTGAGACCATGAACCATGCTTTGATACCAAGTTTGTCATAAACCAAACCAGGGCCTGGCCGTGACGAGTATTTCCAACCATGGAGGCTCGAAACACCCCTATCTGTCTGGTAATCATACACCTAATTCATATGATCAAAGTAATGCAGAAGAAACACAATATAACGAAAACATGGTCAAGAATTATATGAAAATGAAAATAGAGAATAGTGTCCCACAATCTAAATCAACATCTCTAAAATCGTCTATGAAATCTCTACTACATGACTGAAATAATGTTTATCTGAAAACTGGGACAAGGCCCCTAGCAGACCCCAAAACTAAATATAAGATAAAAGGACTACAGGACAGAAGACTTTCCGAAACATAGAAGGCTCACCACTTGTCTCTGCAACTCTGTCTGAATAATCTACTGATTCTCTTGACCCCTAGACTGGGCCTCTGAACTGGGGAGGTTGGAGAGGAGGGGGTCAGCACAAAAGTACTAGCACACAGAGATATCAAAACAAAATATAATATCTTTACAAAATATAGTTGAGAGACATTATAAAGCAATTTCATGTCAAATCATTTGAAAATACATGGGTATAATGCAATATTTTCTCAACAACAATGCAATGCAATTGAGCTAGGTGGAATATCCTACATAATTTAAACCAACTGTCTAACATTGATTGCTGCCGAGATTAGAGTATAAGTGAGGGAGAGACACACAAGATCACATAGCATGGTGTCTCGACCCAATGGTAGTGCCCAAGATCACTTAGCTCGGGCTCCTACCTATAGTCCCAATTTGGGAATGACATGAAGTCAAGTACACAAGATCACTTAGCCTGGTACCAAATCTCCATGTTGGCAAATACGTTTTCCAGCGATGAGCCCTTACACTCATACGCTTTCTTCGGGCATCCACCTATCTTATGTAAAATCGATGCATTTAAATTTTATCTGATTCAATCACATATCATATTCTGTAGGGTATCATCATACCCGACTTACAAGTCCTCAATATCACTTTCACATGTGCATAATCATGTAAAAACCAAGGTGCTTCATTATTTACAAGTAGTGAACAATATTTAATTCAAATTCATGCTCTTTTTTGTTGATCACAATATGATATGGGGTATCAAGACATTATCATGGGAATTTGAAAATAATTTATCATTCATATTTATCAAACTTCCATGGAAAATCTCAAATCACATATGCATGGTTTCAACCATTGAAGTATATAGGCAAACAATTCCCACGATATAAAGAAAAATGACTTAGAAATTATATTGAAAGTAAGTTATTAGCATTTGATTGAAAACCCCCATTTAAAAGCATGCATATTCATAGAAACTACACCCATGAGATTTTAGGATAACCCCACGTACCTCTATTTC
>NW_025868006.1:0-2122 GCF_002878395.1 Capsicum annuum
GATCTAGAATAGCAATAGGCATTTCCTCATAGGTAAGATCTTCCACAACTTGCACATCCTCAGTAGAAGTGATATGTGATGGATCTTTGATGCACTTTCGAAGCATTGACACATGAAATATCGGATGTACTGATGAGAGCTCATGGGGTAGCTCTAATTCATATGCAACTTGTCCAAACCATTGAATGATCTTATACGGGCCTATATAACCTAGACTCAACTTCCCTTTCTTGCCAAATCTCATTACCCCTTTTATTGGTGATACCTTCAAAAATACCCAATCAACTATAGAAAACTCTAGCCCTCTCCTTCTACTATCCCCATATGACTTGTGTCGACTTTGGGCTATTTTCAGTCATTGCTGAATTACTTTAACCTTCTCTATGGCTTGATAAACAAGATCCGGTCCGAACAAAAGAGTTTCACCCACTTCGAACTATCCTATTGGTGATCTACACTTCCTTTCATATAAAGCTTCATATGGTGCCATTTGGATACTTGAATGATAGCTATTATTGTAGGCAAACTCAATAAGAGGTAAATGATCATCCCAGTTGCCCTTAAAATCTATTACACAAGCTCGTAGCATATCTTCAAGTGTTTGGATGGTACGTTCTGCTTGTCCATCTGTTTGAGGGTGAAAAGCTGTACTCAACTTCATTTGTGTTCCCAAACACCTCTGAAAAGACTTCCAAAAGTTTGTGGTAAATTGGGTTCCCTGATCTGATATAATAGAGATTGGCACTCCATGTAATCGGATTATCTCTTTAATGTACAGCTTCGCATACTCTTCAACTGTGTAAGTGGTCCTAACTGGTAGGAAATATGCGGATTTGGTAAGTTTATCAACAATCACCCATATAGAATCAAACTTCCGGGATGTACGAGGCAAACCAATAACGAAATCCATGCTGATCATGTCCTACTTCCAGATTGGAAGATCAATGCATTGCATATAACCTCCGAGTTTTTGGTGCTCAACTTTAACTCTTTGACAATTTGGATATTCAGCTACAAATTCTGCAATGCTCTTCTTCATGTCATTCCACCAATACATATCTTTCAAATCTTGATACATTTTGGTTGATCCTGGATGAATGGAATATCTTGAACAATGTGTCTCTGTCATAATCTTCTTTCTTAGCCCGTCTACATCTGGCACACACAATCGGTTTTGGCACTAAAGTACTCCTTCTCATGTAAGCTCAAATGCCTTGGTCGCACCACTCTGAACGTTCTCCTTAAGCTGTAATAAAATAGGATCTGCATATTGCTTCTCTTTCACTTCAGCTACTAATGAAGATTCCACAGCATTATGTATGATAAGCTCTGTATCCGGAGTTTCAAGAAGGCGAACTCCCAAACTAGCTAACTAGTGAAGATCTTTAATCATCCCTTGCCTTTCTATAGGCTCCATCATAGCCTTACGACTTAATGCATCAGCTACCACATTTGCTTTCCCTGGGTGGTACAAGATATCAACATCGTAGTCCTTTAATAGTTCAAGCCATCTCCACTGCCTTAAATTTAGATCCTTCTGATTAAAAATATATTGCAAGCTCTTATGGTCAGTATATATATCAACATGAACCCCATATAAGTAGTGGCGCCATATCTTTAAAGCAAAAATAACTGCTGCCAGCTCAAGATCGTGTGTAGGATAATTTTTCTCATGTGGCCGCAATTGTCTACAAGCATATGTTATTACCTTACCATGCTGCATCAATACACATCCTAAACCAATTCTGGAAGCATCACAATACACTGTATACCCTTCGGTGCCTTCTGGAAGTACCAACAGGGGTGTAGAAATCAACTTGTTCTTTAAATCTTAAAAACTCTTCTCATAGGCATCATTCCATTGGAATTTGGATGCTTTATGGGTTAGCTTGGTTAAGGGTGCTGAAATAGAAGAAAAGCCTTTAACAAACCTTCTATAATAACCGGCCAACCCAAGAAAACTACGAATCTCCGTAGGCGTTGTGGGCCTTGGCCACTTCTCAACAACTTCTATCTTTTGAGCATCAACCTTTATCACTTCACTAGATACAATATGACCCAAAAATGCCACCGACTTTAACCAAAACTCACATTTAGAGAACTTTGCATAAAGCTTACAATC
>NW_025868007.1:0-5306 GCF_002878395.1 Capsicum annuum
AAGGTACAAGTTCCTATACCTAAAAGGGTTAAGATAGGACCTAAAACGGTGAACTGCGTGTTCATAGGATATGCTAAAAGTAATAAAGCATGTTGATTTTTGGTTCATAAATCCGAACATCTGGATATTAGTGAAAATACGGTAATTAAATCAGACAATGCTGAATTCTTTAAAAACATTTACCCGTATAAAATTAGACACGAACAGTCTAGTGGAGGTCCCAAATGACCTCGAGATGAACCAAGTGAGAATATACATAATGAACAAAATCTAAGACGTAGTACACGTCAAAGAACGTCAACTTCGTTTGGATCGGATTTTGTAACATTTCTCTTAGAAAATCAGCCTCAAACATTTAAAGAAGCGATGTCTTCATCAGACTTATCTTTTTGGAAAGAGGCAGTAAATAGTTAGATAGATTCAATCTTAAGAAACCATTAATGGGAATTGATTGACATTTCTCCCGAAAATAAACCTTTAGGTTCTAAATGGATCTTCAAAAGGAAAATAAAAGCGGATGGTACTATTGACAAATACAAGGCAAGACTTGAAGTAAAAGGCTTCAAACAGAAGGAAGGCCTTGATTACATTGATACATACTCGCCAGTAACAAGGATAACCACAATTCGAATGTTAATTGCCTTGGCGGCGGTATATGATCTTCAAATCCATCAAATAGATGTGAAAACTGCATTCCTAAATGGAGATTTGGAAGAACAAATTTACATGGAACAACCTGAGGGTTTTGTAGTTCCAGGAAAGAAAAACAAGGTGTGTAAACTCACCAAGTCATTATATGGACTAAAGCAAGCACCAAAACAATGGCATGCGAAGTTTGACCAAAACATGTTGGCAAATGGATTCAAAATAAATGAATGTGATAAATGTGTTTATATTAAAGACACTCCAAATCACCAAGTCATTGTATGTTTATATGTGGATGATATGTTGATCATCAGTAGAGACATCTTTAACATAAATGTAACAAAACGAATGCTAGAGAGCAAGTTGATATGAAGAACCTTAGTGTTGCAGATGTGATCTTAGGTATAAGAATCCATCGAAATCCACAAGGGTTGGCATTGTCACAGTCTCATTATATCAAAAAGGTACTTGACAAGTTCAAGTATATGGAATTCGGTATTGCCAAGACTCCATTGTATGTGAGCTTTGCACTTCGAAAGAATAAAGGTGAGAGTGACTCACAATTGGAGTATGCAAGAGAATTGAGATGTTTAATGTATATAATGAACTGTACACGACCAGACATAGCATGCGTTATCAGTAAATTGAGTCGGTACACGAGTAATCCAAAAAAAACTCACTAGATGGCAATGAAAAGAATTTTGGGGTATCTTAAGTACACTCAAAATTATGCTTTGCATTTTAATAAATATCCTGTGGTACTTGAAGGATATAGTGATGCAAATTGGATCACCGGATCAACCGAAGTAAAATCCACAAGTGGATATGTATTTACTATCGGTGGAGGAGCAGTTTCTTGGAAATCATCCAAACAGACTAGTATCGCTCGCTCTACAATGGAATATGAATTTATCGCATTGGATAAAGCAAGTGAAGAAGCAGAATGGCTATGGAATTTCTTAGAAGATATTTCTTATTGGCCCAAGCCAGTGACACCAGTATGTATACATTGTGATAGCCAAGCGACAATAGGTAGGGTAGGGAGTATGATGTATAACAGTAAATCTCGTCATATAAGACGAATACATAATACCATTAGAGAACTTATCTCTAGTGAAATTATCATTGTAGACTATGTAAAGTCAAAGGATAATGTGTCGGATCCACTTACAAAAGACCTATCTAGAGAAGGAGTAGAAAGGGCATCCAAGGGAATGGGTTTAAGACCTTGGACAAGTTAGCGTGGCGGTAACTCTACCTAGCAGACTGGAGATCCCAAGAGCTAGGTTCAAGGAGATCAAACAAAGTTGTGTCTAACAGGTTCAACATTGTCAATTACCCAACCCATTCTCATGATGTAGACAATGTATAGTAAACAAGGATAAGACTTAAGGTGAAAAATCTTTTAATGATTATCTAAATTTGGTAAATTTGACCAAACAGTTTAATATACAGGATTGAACATTTAGAAATCACCTATGTATGGGCGAAGTGGAAGCCGCTTCAAAGAGAATGTTAGTAAAGGCCTATTCTCTAAGCTCTCATGAAAACCAGGACATGTTCATGGCTAAAAAGAATAAAACCATAAGAACCATAAATGGTAAAAGGTTGGTTGTGTGACATATGTTGTCTAGATGTACATTAAATCTCGATGGTTCAAAGATATCAAATCTACGGATTAACCGAGTGTATCCGATGCATGTTCACTACGGAAAGTTCAAAGGGAAACCCACTTATCCAGATACAATCAGTCTTTGCTTGATGATCACATACTTGTCCTTAAAAGTTTTACGAAAAAATAGACATTCCCCATTCATGTGGGGGATAGTTGGGATCATAGTATATTAATGAAGTGTGAATGGAAAAAATGGATAAAAATTGTGGAAAGAAGGAGATACCAATTTAGAAGGTATACTTCCAAAGTGGAAAGTCCACTAATTCTCCCACATTGATAGGAGAAGGAAACTTTGTAGTGTTTATATTAATGAACACTTATTCCACATAATAAGTGAGGCAAGAAAATAGAGATACCTCGCGCCTTCGTCGTCGTCGCTCACTCGGCTCGGCTTCGGATTTGGATTTGGATTTGGCAAATGATCGATCGATGAGATCTATCTTTTTGGATAAATTTTTTTTGACAAAAATCTGATCTAAATATATGTTAAACGCAGGAAATATTTTTTGTTGGACTCTATTTATATTCCGACACAGTGTTTCAAAATTGTGCAGTGAACAGTGTTTTAAAACTGTGCAGTGAACAGAGTTTCAAAATTGTGCAGGCACTGTTTAAACTAATGTTGCTTCAGAACTGCTGTCTTGTTTCTGAACTGATGTACTGGTTGAAAAAACTGAAGCAACCATTCAGCAAAAGGACATACTTATTCATGAAACAAGATGACTGTTCAGGAAAAGATGCAATCTTTCATGAATAGACATAAACTTACAGCAAAGGTGTAACCTTTGGATTGAACCATTGCCTCTCTTTAGAAGAGGCATGTTGTGGCTATAAATAACCTGCTTTCTTCCATAGGTTAAGAGAGAAAAAAATCAGAATTACAAGTTTCTTCTTCTTCTTAAAAATACTCTAAGTGTGATCATTCAAACCGTGAGTGTATTCAAAGAATCTGCCTATTTGAGGTACGTTATAGTCGGATTGAAGGCCATTTTATCCTGGGAGAAATATTCCATAACCTTAGTTACAGTGAGGGGAATTATTCCTTATGGAAAGTCCATGAATTCAGACGAATTGGCCTTAACAATTTTTGTTTCATCTATATTTCTGAAATATAAAATACACCTCTTGTAAAGATCAATTTGATCTTGTGTTGAGGGTATTTGTTCAACTTCATTGTGTTATTGTTCATACTTGAACTCAAGTTGAAGTTGTTATTCTACTATACAGATTCTACATACCTGTATTGTGGAAAATAACAATCTTAAGGAATAACTTACAGAATCTGTATTACTTGTTTTTAGAGATTAAAGCTTAGGCTTTCTACTCCACTTGAATTTAACTAGTGATTAGAAGACTTAAATTCTTCATCACAAGTTAAGGTTCACTCGGTTGATGATTCGAAGTAATAAAAACTTCATCGTTAACTAGAAACAAGAAGAAGAAGAGTTTAAAGTTATTTAACTTTTTAATACTATTCTGAAAAATACTAATTTTTCTGTCTTATGGTGATAGGAAAAATGAAAACTAAAAGTCAAATGATGGATGTGACAACGTCTATGGGGGCAAATAATATTGCCACATCAAGTCGCACAAATGCTCCGCAAACGATGGCACCGGCGGAGAAGCCCAAAAAATTTTATAGCATTGACTTCAAGCGGTGGCAACAAAAGATGTTCTTTTATCTCACCACTTTATGTCTACAACGGTTCACTAGTGAAGACACTCCCAAGGTGCCTGAGGGAACCTCGGACAAAGACCGTTTCGTTATTGTAGAAGCTTGAAAACATTCGAATTTCCTTTGCAGGAACTATATTCTGAGTAGTCTCCAAGACGACCTCTACAATATCTATAGGGGAACCAAGACATCAAAGGAACTGTGGGGGCACTTGAACGGAAATATAAAATGGAGGATGCAGGAATCAAGAAATTCCTTATTGCACGGTTCCTGGACTTCAAAATGATTGATATCAAATATGTTGTCTCTCCAGTACAGGAGTTGCAAGTCATCATACATGATCTCCGAGTAGAAGGTTTAATTGTGAATGATTCTTTCCAAGTAGCAGCGATAGTTGATAAGCTACCACCTTTGTGGAAAGACTTCAAAAACTACTTAAAGCATAAACACAAGGAGATGACCGTTGAAGATCTTATTGTCCGACTTCGTATTAAAGAGGACAATAAAGCTGCCGAAAGAAGGTCAAAGGGAAATTCTACAATGAATGGAGCACATATTGTAGAATATGGCCAAAAAAACTCAAACAAAAGAAAGAAAGATGAATATGGAAGCAATCAACACAAGAAAAAGTTCAAGGGAAAATGCTTCAATTGTGGTAAAATTGGCCACAAGTCCACAGATTGTTGAGCCACGAAGAAAGGCAAGAAAAAGGAGCAAGCGAATATGATTGAGTCCAACAAAGAATATGATGATTTGTGTGCTATGTTCACGGAATGTAACTTGGTGGGGAATCAACGCGAATGGTTGATGGATTCCAGTGCCACATGCCATGTTTGCGCAAACAAATATTTGTTCTCATCATTTTCTCTGGCTCAAGTAGAAGAAATTCTCTACTTGGCCAACTCCGCTACTGCTAAGGTAGAGGGAATAGGAAAAAATTGCTTAAAGATGACTTTCGGCAAGGTCTTGACACTGAACAATGTACTATATCTTTCGGAGTTATGTTGGAACTTAATTTCTGTTTCACTCCTAGATAAGAACGGATTCAAATGTATAACTGTTTCTGGAAAAATCATAGTTAGCAAAGGAGAAATGTATGTAGGAAAAGGTTATCTCACGTAGGGCCTTTATAAGATGAATGTAATGACTGTTGAAATAAATTAAAGTTTGAATTCGTCTTATTTGCTTGAGTCTTATGATTTATGGCATGAACGTTTAGGCCATGTTAATTACAAAATGTTATAGAACTGATTAACTTAGAAGATTTGCCAAACTTTGAGTGCAATAAATCTAAGTGTCAAACATTTATGG
>NW_025868008.1:0-1004 GCF_002878395.1 Capsicum annuum
GGAGAGAAGAGAATCGGGTGTGCGTAGTTCGTGAAACTTTGCTAAAATGGCCACTTAAACTCTTTTTTTTCCTTTTTTTTTTCTTGAAACCTTAAGAAAAAAAAAAAAGAAATAACAAATTGTCAAAAGAATTGATGAAAATTTTTTTGTATTTTTCAGGTATAAATCCCTATACAAAATGAAACCTATGATTACCAAAGAAGAATCTTTTTGGGTTTTCAATTTTGCATTTCATATGAAAATGAAACTAAAACTATTAAAGGAAAATCTTTCTAATAAAGAGTGAAGAAAATTTTTTAAAAATTTTAAATATGATCCCTGAACCAACAATAGGTTGCCTACGTATCTCACTCCCGAGAGAGGAAACCAGGGGTGGATTGATTGGAGCTACTTGGTGTCCGTGTCCTCCATTAGGAGAAAGTATAACCAGATTGGGATACTCTCTTCTAAATTGAATCAACTCATTAAAAATATGAGCATTATCAGGCTTAAGGTAAACATCATAAGGTGAATCACCGTGCTGACGTAAAGCCGACATAATAGTGAAGTCCTGCTCCGACCTAATCCGAAAGCATGGATGTAGTTGCAGCATATCTCCTCCCCCTCCCCCATGTGACGACATATCAGGAAAATGGAAGCGTGGTTGGCTTTGATGCAAGCGTACTCTCACAGGTGCTTGTAAGCCACAGCATAACAGGTATGAACAAGCAAATTACTTGATTGTTTGTTTCTATTGCTACTTGATGACTGCTTCAATGGAAGTGCCATACATAAAATTTCCTGAAAACAAACAACATCAACAAAATGTTGTATAAAAAGGAGAATAATTAACAACCAAAAACCAACTGATTATCTAATATAATAATCGATGAAGTATATATAGTCAAATATGATTTACTTATTTCTGGTTCTTACAAAATGTGATAGCAAGCCTTCTGGATTTGAGCCTGTTGCACAGGGCTTGCCTAGTGCGGTTTACATCCCCATGTGGTTTGCAGGCTATT
>NW_025868009.1:0-8948 GCF_002878395.1 Capsicum annuum
TTCGACACCCAACCCAGTTGGGTTCTATATTTGACAGCGACCGCTTACACTTTCTAACGAGAGTTGTAATTTGGGCATATCAAATTTTGGCACCGTTGCCGGAGAATACAGTTGTCAACTAAGTCTGTGATAGTTAATAGACCCTTTGGTCAAAGATTCTCAAATTTTACTTTTTGTTTGTTGTTTTTGTTTTGTCCAGGTTTAGTGGAGTGCATCCTAAATACACGAAGTAGATGACTCCGATTCTGAGGAGGAAGCAAATTACTTGAATAATCAGGGGGGTTTCCAAGGCAATGCCCAAGGAAACCAAGGTCGGAACTATTATGAGAAATCCGGATACAAGGACCGAGACCAAGGGAGTTGGAAGAATAAGAATGACAGGAGCGGTTTGTATGTTCCTCCTGGAAATCGTGAAGCTGCTGCATCTAGCTCTAGGAAGATGTCCATGGAGGACATGATGACTAAGTTGTTGAAAGGAGTGGAGGCAACCAACACGGGAGTAACTGAGGTAAAAAATGATTTGTCCTCAATAAATCAATTGGTTGACTCGCATTCCACTGCAATAAAATAGCTGAAACAACAAATGAGTCAATTATCAGCGGCATTCAATCAAAGAAAAGCTGGCACTTTACCTAGTGACACTGTGCAAAATCTAAGGAATGATGGATCATGTTTGGCTATTACTACCAGGAGTGGTAAGGTGTTGGAAAATCCATCCAAGGGCAAGCCGGTGGTTGATAATATAGAAGAGAATGTTATTGAAGTAGATTATGATAATTCTGTAGAAGCTGAAAATCAGAATGAGAACGTTCATGCTACTACACCTAGATGTCAGTAGTCTGAAAAGGTTGATAATGGGAAGCAAAATAAAAAGGAAGTGGTGGAGAAAACTCTTCCAAATCCACCACCACCTTTTCCTCAGAGACTGAAAAAGAAGGCTGATAACACTAGGTTTAGTAAATTCATGACCATGCTGAAGCAGCTGACTATTAATGTGCCTTTGGTAGAGGCACTGGAGCAAATGCAAGGGTACGCCAAATTCATAAAGGACCTTTTGACAAAGAAAAGGGCAGCGAGCTATGAACTAGCAGATAATTTTCATCATTGCAGCGCAATTGCCACGAGGTCTTTGGTACAGAAGAAGGCAGATCTGGGTGCTTTCACTATTCCTTGCACGGTTGGATCTTTAGATTTTGCTAAGGCGTTATGCGATTTGGGGGCTAGCATTAATTTGATGCCACTAGCCATTTATAGACAGTTAGGGTTGAGGGATCCTACACCAACCAACATGCGGCTCGTAATGGCAGATAGGTCGGTAAAACGACTTGTTGGTATCTTATATGATGTATTAGTGAAGGTTTCTACCTTCATTTTTCCTGCAGACTTTGTTATTTTGGATTGCGAGGTATATTTTAAAGTTCCCATAATCTTGGGTCATCCTTTCCTCGCAACAGGAAGTGTGCTTATTGATTTACGAGCAAATAAGCTTTTATTTCAGATGAATGACGAAGTGGTACATTTTGATGTATGCAAATCAATGAAGCAGCCTAAAGATATGAATGTGTTCTTTGTAGCTGATGTTTATTATGAGGATGAGAAGGAATTATCTTTAGAGAAGCAGCTTACTGTTGAGCCATTGGCTGCTGTGCTTTTGAACTTTGAGCATGAGGATATTGAAGAGTACGAAGAAACTATCTGTGCTCTGATAGGAATAGGGTCGTATTCATATGCCCCTAAGAAGCTGGACCTTGACCTTAAGAATCGACCTTCACCACCGGCGAAGCCATCCATTGAAGAGCCACTGGTGCTAGAATTGAAAGAGCTACCCAGTCATCTAAAATATGCATTCTTGGGTAGTGGAAATACACTGCCGGTTATTGTTGCTGCTGATTTAGGTGAACAACAAGTAGAGGCTCTTATCTCTGTTCTGAAGAGGTACAAGAGAGCCATTGGTTGGACTATTGCTGATATAATTGATATCCCTCCTGGCATATGTATGCATAAGATTCAGCTCGAGGAAGATTGCGTACCCACTATTGAGCATCAGCGTCGTCTGAATCCACCTATGCAAGAGGTGGTGAAGAAAGAAATCATAAAGTAGTTAGATGCAGGGGTGGTGTATCCAATCTCAGACAGTAAATGGGTGAGTCTTGTACAATGTGTGCCCAAGAAAGGGGGCATGACAGTAGTAACAAACGAGAAGAATGAGCTAATCCCACTCAAGCCTATCACTGGCTGGAGGGTGTGTATGGATTACTGGAAGCTAAATTCGTGGACGTTAAAGGATCACTTCCTAATGCAATTCATGGATCAAATGCTTGATCGATTGGCAGGGAAGGGATGGTTCTATTTCTTAGATGGTTATTCCAGATATAATCAGATTTGCATTGCTCCTGAAGATCAGGAGACGACCACTTTTACATGCCCATATGGTACTTTTGCATTCAAACGAATGACATTTGGGCTATGTAATGCACCTGCTACTTTTCAGCGGTGTATGATGTCCA
The DNA here is from genome assembly GCF_002878395.1 of Capsicum annuum. NCBI lineage: Eukaryota > Viridiplantae > Streptophyta > Magnoliopsida > Solanales > Solanaceae > Capsicum > Capsicum annuum. The sequence continues at coordinate 2,508 of NW_025868009.1, forward strand.
TTTTCTCTGATATGGTTGAAGACACCTTGGAGGTGTTTATGGATGACTTTTTGGTTGTAGGTGAGTCATTTGAGTCATGCTTGGCAAATCTGAGTATGGCTTTGCAGCGATGTGTTGAATTCAATCTGGTGCTGAATTGGGAGAAGTGCCATTTTATGGTTAAAAAAGGAATTGTTCTCAGGCATAAAGTTTCTGAAAAGGGAATTGAAGTTGATCGAGCCAAGATTGAAGTTATCGAGAAACTACCACCTCCAATTTCTGTAACGGGGGTTCGTAGTTTTCTCGGTCATGCTGGTTTTTAACGGAGGTTTATTAAAGACTTCTCCAAGATTGCAAACCCATTATGCAAACTTTTGGAGAAGAAGGTAAAGTTTTACTTTGGTGAAGATTGCTTGAAGGCATTTGAATGCCTCAAAGAAAAGTTAGTTGAAGCCCCTATTATTGTAGCACCTGATTGGTCTCTACCTTTTAAAGTTATGTGTGATGCAAGTGGTGTACCCTTGGGTGCTATACTTGGTCAGAAAAGAGAAAAGCTATTTCATCCAATCTACTACGTGAGTAAGTCCTTGAATGGAGCACAGAAGAACTATACCATCACTGAACAAGGTCTTCTTGTGGTTGTTTATGCTTTCGAAAAGTTCCATGCTTACTTGTTGGGAACCAAGGTAGTGGTTCATACAGATCATGCAGCTCTAAGATATCTAATGGAAAAGAAGGATGCCAAGCCAAGGCTAATTAGGTGGGTGCTACTGCTTCAAGAATTCAATTTTGAGGTAAAGGATAGAAAAGGTTGTGAAAACTAAGTAGCTGATCATCTATCTAGACTTGAGAGTAAGCACACAGTGAAGACCGACCTTGATATTGATGATGCATTCCCCGACGAAGAGATTCTAGCAACTATGGTGGAAAACTTATCATGGTATGCAGATTTTGCCAACTACGTGGTGAGCAAAGTGATTCCTGAGCATCTCTCCTTTCATCAAAAGAAAAAGTTCATGCATGATGTGAAACATTACTTCTGGGATAAGCCCTATCTTTTTCGACGATGTGCTGATGGTATTATTAGACGGTGCATCCCAGATGTAGAGGGGCCTATTATACTGGAAGCAAGTCATGCTTCCCAAGTTGGAGGTCACCATGCAGGTGATCGAACGGCCAAGAAAGTACTGCAAAGTGGCTAATATTGGCCTTCATTATTCAAGGATACCTACAACTTTGTAAGAAGATGTGATCAGTGCCAGAGGCAAGGGTCTATCTCAAAGCACCACGAGATGCCCATGTCCAAAATGCTTGAAGTAGAGTTATTCGATGTCTGGGGTATTGATTTCATGGGCCCATTTGTGAGTTCATTTGGGATGAAATATATCCTAGTTGTTGTGGACTATGTATCCAAATGGGTCGAAGCAGTCGCGCTAGCTAATAATGAAGGTAAGAGTGTTGTAGCATTCTTAAAGAGAAATATCTTCTCTCGTTTTGGGGTACCTCGTACCATCATAAGCGATGAAGGATCACATTTATGCAACAAGCTGTTCAGAGCCGTATTGGTAAAGTATGGGGTTAAGCAACATAAGGTGGCTACACCGTACCACCCACAAACTAGTGGGCAGGTGGAGGTTTCAAATCGGGAAATCAAGCTGATCCTTGCTAAGACTGTGAATGCCAGCAGGAAAGATTGGTCCAGGAAGTTGGACGATGCCTTATGGGCAATAGGACCGCATTTAAAATACCAATTGGCATGTCACCATACCAACTAGTTTATGGAAAGGCTTGTCACTTGCCAATTGAGCTAGAACAAAAAGCAATGTGGGCACTGAAGCAGCTTAACCTGAAATGGGATGATGCTATAGATATGAGATTGGGACAGATGAACGAGATGGATGAATTCCATCTAAATGCATATGAAAGAGCAGATCTTTACAAGGAAAGGATGAAAATGTACCATGATCGGAGGATTATCCAACGCAGCTTTCAGAAAGGCGATTTGGTACTTCTTTTCAACTCCAGATTGAAGCTGTTTCCAGGTAAGTTGAAGTCTAAATGGTCTGGTCCATTCAGAATCAGCCAAGTTTACTCATATGGAGTAGTGGAGTTAGAAAACAATGATGGTGGTGTCTTTAAGGTGAATGGCCAAAGAGTGAAGCTATATATCGGTCCAACCGACTCGATAAAATGTATAGCCACCATATATCTCGATGAAGTCTGAGTACTCGAGATAAGTATGTCATGCCGCGACAATAAATCAAGTGCTATATGGGAGGCAACCCATCATTTTATTCATTTTTGTTTCACTAGGAGTTTGTTTTTGATAAATAAAAATTCAAAAAGAAGAGTCGAGCCACGACCAAAACTAAGGCGCTTGGTGGGAGGCAACCCATCCTTCTAATCAATTTTGTTGTTTTTGATTAAGTGTAGGTGCATGAAGTACAAAGGAGGAGATTAGCCCCAAATTTGATTTGAAAGTGAGCCATGCCAATGGTGGTAAGTCTAGGAATGATGGAGCAAAGGCTATAGGCTAGGCGCCGCCTATGCCAACATAGGCAATAGGCTAGGCGCCGCCTATTCCAACATAGGCAATGCTATAGGCGCCGCCTATGCCATTGCCTATGCTCACTGCCTCACATAGGCGATAGGCTAGGCGCCGCCTATACCAACATAGGCAATAGGCTAGGCGCCGCCTATGCCATTGCCTATGCTCACTGCATCACATAGGCGATGGGCTAGGCGCCGCCTATGCCAACTTAGGCAATGCTATAGGCGCTGCCTATGCCAACATAGGCAATGCTATAGGCGCCGCCTACTTACGCTTAGGCAATGATATAGGCGCCGCCTATCAACATGACTTTTGCCTACTAACCCGTTTGTGAATGGACCAACCCGACCCATGGCTCAACCTTTAAATATATCCTTTACCTTAAACACCACTCAATTTTTCTTAAGCCTAGGCGTCGCCCAAGAACCCTTTCCCTCTCCAAGCTTTTCTCGTTTCTCATCTAATCTTGCAGGCTCACCTTCCCGATCCACCACCAAGTAAGTTGTTCTTTCATATTCCGTAGTTGTTTTAGTGCTACGCTTATAATGGTTAATTAGATTTTGTAGTAGTGCTTGGTGATAAGAGTATGGTTAGTTTTTTATGATTTTTGAAGAATACATCTCATTGAGTGACGGGATTCTTGTGCGTATTCTTGATTTCACTCTGACATGTATCGATTGGTATTCACTGTCATAATGTTTTTTATTATTTTGGAGTTGAAATTTTGAAGTTAATGCATAATTTTGGGAGTTGTAAGCTTGACTACGTAAGTGACTCATTCATCGATGTAATAGTCATGGTTAACCAAAAGCATAAGTTGTGTAATTGTTTCTATGCTATAGCATGATAAGATTACACGACCATTGTGTGCTGCTTCTCTATATCAAACTACGAAATTGTTGCATAAAGTGAAGGGTTGAAAGTGTGACTACGCTAATAATGTTGTTGGCACATACCACCTAAATGTATGTCGATGAAGTCTAAGTAATCGACATCACTTACTCAATTAGTTTGTGCAAACAAATAAAGTGTGGGGTGGTGCCATCACTATTTTCTTTTTCGATTATAGTGACTTTTATGAAATGAGGCTAACATGACTTTATTGTGATCTCAGGTAACATGGCTCTGAAAGGATGACAGAGAAAGGAGAAAGCATCCACCTCACAAAAAGGTCAAAAACGGTCAAGAAAGTACCAGGCTGATTCCTCATCTCTTCAAGTGCCTCGACGTACTTTTGGGATCAAGTGGGTTCTGGAGGAGGAAGGGAAAGAATGGTATAGAAATAATAAAGTGAAGAAATATGTCCATGTGGAGTTGATGCAGAAAGAAAGTTTAGCAAAGAGAGACCCTCGCATTTTGGCTAAGATTATGGAACTAAATCTTGACTTTATCTTTCGAGACATAGGCTAATGTAATCTTGATTTGACTCGAGAGTTTTATGCCAACTGGTCCTCAAGGACTACAGGTAATGAAGTAAAGATTCGGGGGCAAGTCTTGCAATTGAACGCTGATTTCTTCAACTCTTTCCTGGGTACTCCAAGTGTGGATCAATCACCACTCAAGGAGCTCTACAACAGACCTCCCTACAGAGCCATCAGACATACGTTGTGTGGATCAAGGTCCATGACCCGGTGGACTCGTCATAAAGATAATGGTCATCACAATACTTACCCATATGTTTGTTTGAACAGAGAAGCTCGCATATGGTTATGAATAGTCATTCCTGCTTGATTCCTGGGACACAATACACTAAGGTCACGCGTGATCGAGTCTGCTTGGTATATGCTCTAATGATGAATGTTCCTATCAACATTGGTGCAGTTATACGAACGTCGATGCCAAAAGCAAGGTTGCACAAAAGGTCTCATTTCATCTTCGGCAACTTATTGACTGTAATTTTAAGGAAATAGCGCATTGAGGAGGAGCCAGCAGACCATAAGTTGCCACATAACCCGAAGAAGGTAGATCTCACAAAAATCAAAGATCCAAAAATTGGTCAAGGCATCAACCTTACCACTGCTGAGAGACATGCTTGAGACGAGAGTTTTTCTGCCATCTGTATGGCTTGACTAGGTTTACCATGATGAATGGGGGTCGTGTGCCGACTGATGCAGAGCTTCGGTAGCTGGACTATGACTACCCGCTTAATGAGCATGCTCGGGCCATGTGTGGAGTGGGAGTAAATTTTGAGGAACCTCTAGATGATGATATGCCGACAAACGATGATCACCGAATGCTAGACTCTGATGTGGAGGACAACTCTGATGATGAAGACTCTGATGATGATTCTGACGCAGGGGGTATGACCCCGAATATAGAGGAGGAGTTTGACTAACCAGGTTTTGGCTTATTTAGTTACACTGAGGGCAGTGTGTTCCGTATAAGTGTGGGGTACGGGTATATGTCTGCGGATTGCCTTGTCTGTTGTATTGTGTACTGCTTGCCTGCATTTATTCTATAGTTGTTTTGATTTAGTCATAGTTAGTTAATTTTAATTAGTCAGATTTTTGCATAAAATTGTTCTTATAGACGGCATGGCATTATAACAAGAGTTTGTACTGAATCACTACTATTGAAATATTTAGGCTCTAAGTTGTGACTTATTCTGTGATAATTGCTTGTGGTTTAATTCATTCATTTGTTGGGTCAAGAATCTATAATGCTCCCAATTAAGTTGACCTTGTGCCATGTGTGTGTAAGGTTATTGTATATTCTTTGTTGCGACTGATGCTAGAACTTGCCTAGTGTGTGTGTGAAGCGAAATAAAGATTGTGAGTTTAGAAGATGATTTAGGCATTTCTTTGGTAGCCCTGATTTTGTTTATTTTCTTTTTACCTACCTTTGTACATTGTCCTAGTGAACACCCTTTGATCCTTTAGCTATTTTCTTTGGCAACCTCATATGTAGCCTAATCCATTTTTTTGAAAAGACCATAATTTGATCCAAAAGCTCTTAAGCGCTTTAAATTGTAGAATCAAGTTGAGTAAAGAGTTTGGCAAAATTAAAAAAAAATGGTGAAAGTGATGCCCCAAAGTTTAGTTATTGGTACATGAAAATGTAATCGAGGGTGGCTATCATAGGGATGCTTAATATAAATTAAAAAAAAAAGGAAAGAAAGAAAAGAAAAAAAAATGATGCGTCTACCATGAGTTGTATATTCCCATCATAGTGTTTTTGATTGAGTAACAAAATGGGTGAAAGGGGGTTGGTAGATGAAAGGAAGGTAGAGTGGTTGTTAAAAGCTAGTGTAAATGGCAGAATGTAGTGTATTAAAGCGCTTGGAGAGCATAGTCACCACTTCTGGCCAAAATAATCCTACCCGTCCCTTTACCCTACTTTACAACCCGTAAAGACCTATTTGATCCTAACCTTAGCATTCTGATATTAGTGGAGCATTAAACTAAGGGCAAGCATATGGTCATCAGTTGTAATCTAAGAATTCTTTGTGAGAGTGAGAGCAAGCAAGTTCTTATACCCATATTTCTGAAAAATCCAAAACTATGAGTGATTATGGGTAATATTTTATGTGAGCGCACATGGTTGATGATTTTTGGGTAGTTTTATATGTTTTTTGGTTTAACTTGTGAATACGAATTAACCAACTTAATGAGTCTATGTTGGAGGGTGATTTGTTTCTAGTTATGATCAAGAAATCGACTCTTTGTTAATAATTGCAGTGTCTGTCTTATTGAAAATTTTGTGTGCTTTTGTGAAGTTTAGTTAGGTATTCGCATGGATGTACTATTTTGTTCGAGGACAAACAAAGCTTTAAGTGTGGGGTGGTGATGTTGGGCGTATTTATACGTCTAAGCACCATAACTTACCCATGTTTTAGCTAAGTTTTGAGGATAAAATACATAATTCTTGCACTTTTAGTCTATTTTCAATTAAGTGAGCTGACCTATGTGATT
>NW_025868010.1:0-1329 GCF_002878395.1 Capsicum annuum
ATAAGAAAAAAGTGAGAAACTATCCGCACACAATCCCAAACAAATATTTCATGGCTCAGCTGCAAAATCTGGATAGGTTACATCAAAATACTTCCAAGCCTCTCTATCTGATGGATGACACATAACACCAACGGGCCTTCTATTTTCACTGTGCCATCTCATATGGGGAGCTAAGTTATTTGAAGTATACAACCCCTTCAACTTGATATTAGAGCTAAACAATGCATCACCTTAATATTAATTTTATTTCCACGACAACCATGTTTATATTGAGGGTATTGACAAAACTTACAGGAATCTAGATTAGCATCGTCCTTAAAGTATAGCATGCAATCATTTTCACAACAATCAATTCTAATCGAGGAGAGACCTAACTTTGAAAGCATTTTTTTTGCCTTATAGAAAGAATCAAGAACCTCTAAAAGGGGGTCAACTAACTCATTAATAAGGTCTATCATTGAGTCCATTCCTCTTTCAACAATATTCCAATCTGATTTAATACATAATAATCTAACAATAATAGACAAACGAGAGTATGAACACCCGTCAAACAAAGGATGCCAATCAACATGCAATTGTTCATAAAAATTGCCCGCTTCTCTATTGGGAATGTGTTCAACATTTTTCCTATAGTGTCCCCCGTGTTACATACCAAAACCATCATGCACCATTCTGTCATCCTAGTATCTTGATAGTTATTATGCCCTACAGACCTACTACTTTCACCAACAACAAAGTTATTTTGCTCAACATCACCATGAATAGTATGCAATCTTAAAAAGTCCTTGTGAAACCCTTTTCTATAAAGATGATCCTTCACAACTTCTTCTTTTAAAAGACTTATACCATCATATTTAACACAAGGACAATGAATCGCCCAAAAACGTGACCAAACATCAAGTGTCTTGGCATGTTCAATAAATCGATTGACACCTTCAACAAATTCCACCCTAAAACCCATTCTATTATTATTATTCCATTGATATATCCAGCTATAATCAGGTTCCATCTACACAATCAATCACATTCAAGTAATTAATTCAAGTAACAAAAGTTCACATTTAAAGTTCCAAAATTCAAAACAAAAGTCACATTCAATAAAAAAATTCACTTTTCAAGTACCTACACTTCAACAATTTTAAGTCACTAAGTCACCTCCCAAGTTACCAAGCTTAACAGAATTCAAAATAAAAAATTCACATTTCAAGCACCTACACTTCAACATTTTAAAGTAACTAAGTCATCTCCCAAGTTACCAAACAAAATTACATTTAAAATAACAATTCACATTTCAGGTACCTACACTTAATCAATTTCAAGTCACTAAGT
>NW_025868011.1:0-3314 GCF_002878395.1 Capsicum annuum
ATCTTGATTTGGAAACCCTAATTTTTGGGTGAAAGAAGAGAAAAAAAATAAAGTTGAGGGCCCTTATCCCAGTATTTATAGAGCTGGGGGAGGATGTGGAAAAGACCAAAATGCCCCTTTAAAATTTCTCTAGAAAATTTCGATCGGGGCCTGTGACGGTCCGTCAGAGGGACTGACGATCCACCAGGTCGTTCGTCACTCAAGTGCAAAAACTGGGATGTTCTTCCTCGGAGTGAAGGTCCATCAGAAATCTTACAATCCACCAGATTGTCCATCACTTGGGGTCCAGGAATGGACATTCTGCCTCGGTCTGATGGGCACCTTGACGGTCCATCAACTTTCTGAAGGTCCACCACTTTGGCCGTCACATAATGATCGAAAAAGAAAGCTACTTCCTTGGTATGACGGGACACTTGAAGGTCCAATAAGGACTTGGCGATCCGTCAGATCGACCGTCAAACTTGCGATTCCGACAACGCTCAATAAAACGGCCATAACTTCTTCGTTCGATGTCGGATTTTGATAAGCTTATTCAATGCTATACATGACAAAAAGTTGAAATTACAGAAATACAATACAATTCAAAGTGTTTTATACTTCGGAAGATATTTCTAAAAAATTTTTTAGACTCGAATTTTAGTTTTTCCAAAAATGCTCTAAGGCTCAGACTAGGAGTGAACTTCGTGGGGTATTACATTATCTCCCCCTTGGGAATATTCATCCTCGAATTTCTCTTTGATAGAATGAGAATACGGATGAACAAAACTTACTCAAGATACAGAAACATCTTAAGGCGTGACTACGCAACTGGAACGACTGACATACAAAGTTCTCACACTAGGCATGCATATCTGATGCAAGGAATACTCGACTGAATCTACTCATAGCTGAATTCTCATAACACATATGCATATCTTATGCATAGACTCATAACTAAAATGATCTCATAAATACACGACTGAACGCATGCTGACTACCTGAACTCTTTCTACTAAATATGCATATCTAATGCATGAATGTTCGGCTAAGCTGACTTCTGAAAGCACGACTTGATTATGCAATAATGACAAATGCTAACTTTATAAAGGAGATTTAATCATGCATCGGGATGAATCTATTGGCATTCAACATCATGATACTATGGGGTATCTCCCTCTTGGGACTCTATGTTCCTCTAAACATACTTCACTGAAATACTGGAGTGGTGCGTGAGGCACCTACGACTGGGTCATAATTGATCGATTGAGAACTGAAACTTGGGTATGACTCATGCTAGAATATAAGCTCAAAATAAAAGAAAAAGATCTAATAATGCATACTATAATGATGAAGGGATCATAACTTACCTGGGTCTATTTCAGGGAATCCTTCTCGATCAAGGCGAGTCTAAAGCGCCTGAAGTCTACCCTTTTGAGTTAGCACTCTACATTCTTGCATTCTATGGCCCGATTCACCATACCCGAAACACACATCATTATTGGCTCTACACACACCTTAGTGTCTCCTGTCATACACTCCACAATGCGGATGGGTAAGAACACCACTAGTAGTACTAGAAGTGGCTTCCTGCTGGCATGAATCTATACCCCTCTGAGCTAGTATTATACACTTTCGCAACTTGTGGCCTAGCCTACCACATCTAAAACACCCCCTACTACCGGCTCTACATACACCCCTATGCTGCCTACCATACTTTTTGCAACACGGGTAGGTAAGAACATTTTCCCATGACCTAGTGACTTAGAGCTTGGTGCTCCCTCTCAACTAGCATTCTTAGGTTTTGGTACCGGTTCCTGGACTGATAGTAAAATTGGTGCTGAGGATCTCAGATGGAATTGGGAGCAGTTACTACTCCTTAATCTTGGCGTAGAGTTATTGGTTCTAGTCCTCTGATCCATCCTATACTCTCTCCCTTTATTCTGTTAAGTGTCAGCTAAAAGCCAAGATAGGACAATATTCTGCAAACTATTCAAAGCAGCTATTGCTTGGGCTAAGGTAGTGAATGCAGCTCTAAACTCTACATGCGACACACCCTCATTCTCAGGATCTATTTGCTGTAGGGGATAGTCATCTACCCCAAGGACAAAATCTCTTCGAGGAGGCATACTCTGTAATTAGAAGAAACAAGTGGATTAGACTGAGGATCAACTTGAGCTCATTCTCACTTGCACGATCTGAATACTGAAAGAAGGGAAACTACTCCTAAGTACATCCTGTAGCATCTTGTACATAAATGTGGGACGCTACACACCCATGCACAAGACTCTACTAGATGCGGCTTTTCAGACTCCCTATGATACTCTTGAACCTTAGGCTCTGATACCAAGTTTGTAACGCCCCGAGATCCCATCTCGAGATGTCACACAGTGCTTATGGACCCGAAGGACCACAAGCTAACCCTTTTTTAATATCTATTACTGTACACTACATAATATCTAAAATATATGTAGAAACTTTTCATAAGGTTCAACACATCGATACATACTCAAAACTGAAAAAAACTGAATACTAATACATCCATTTGAAAAGCCTCTAACTGTCTGAACTATGAAGTTGATAGGACATGTCCCCAACTAACTCTGTATACAGAAAATAAACAAAGCCTGAAACAATAGTAGTAAACTGAGACTCGTCTTTAAAAAAAGAGGACTCACTGCTACTACTACTGACTGGGACTAAACTGCTGAGGATAAACTGGATCCTATGCCTCTGAACCTATGGTGTCAAATAAAACACCATAGCACAAATGCATCAGTACAAAAATGTATCGCGTATGTAGACGGGGTAAGGATAAATGCAAGGGCTCATGTATGCACAATATGTAAACTGAATAATCATGAAAACATCGCACGAGAACACATACATGAATGCACAAGTCATTATCACAATCATCACAACTCTAGAGACTGGAACTTAGATACCACTTTCCTGCAAACTGAACTCACTATTGACACTGAGATACTGAATCACTGACTCATCTGATATTGATAATTTGGAAATATGGATGTACTTTCATAAAGAAGTGAGTTCTAAAATCTCTGAACATACTGAGATTACGAGTATCTAAAGCTTCTGAAACGGATAACAACCCTATCTAATAGGTTGTCTTTAAGTGTATGGATAATAATACATCTATCAACGGATCTTCGAATTAGCAAGTAATCATACATAATGGCCGGTATCTAACATTCTTAAATTCTGTACACTGAACTGAGCTCTTTCTTAAAGTCTGAGACTGATTCTGAATCTGAGACCGTGGGAAGTAGTTACTTAACCGACATGCCCCTATTATCTCTTAGGGGTCCAACCTCTAA
>NW_025868012.1:0-2085 GCF_002878395.1 Capsicum annuum
GTATTACTGAGGGGAATAGAACTAAACTCCTTATGCGGGGAACTGGACTTGTACGTAATTCTTTAGGAAGCGTATGAATATAAGCTGTCTTCATGGAACTGAGATGTAAAGCATGCATAGGAATCATGCTGACTAAAGTACCAAACTTTACACTGAGATAAGGATGGGTCAGGAATTATCTACCCTTACTTCTTTTCTATATGTACTGGCATTACTACTAAAATCTGAGAGCCTACTCAGTTACTTGATCGATCATCTCCACCTTAACTTTAAGCCATCATCAAAAGTCTGAGAAAGATTTACTAAACTCTGAACTAAACTGCACTCATTTTCACCTACTAATACTCTATTCGACATATGCTTACCTTACTAAATACATTATCTACATTGGCTTCTTCATAGACTACTAATACCACATCACCTTAATCATATCAACACCTTCATACTTACATCAAGTTAATAACTTAAGTGCTAGCTTGCACTGTTGATGATAGGCGAAATTACGCGCCTATATCAATATATTTTGCCCATATTTTAGCCTAGTTTCGAGAACTAATTATCTATTTCGTACACTTTTAGTCCTTTTTCCTGTAAATGAGCTAACAAATGTGATTAGGAAAGTTTCAGGTATAAATGATGCAAAATACAGCAATTTATGGCTTACTTGACGCAAAAGAAAGCTCACAAACGAGATGGAAAGGAGCTGGACGCATAAAGGACTAAATCTGCTGCATGGAAAATCTGTCCCGGGCTAAAACAGCATTTCTGAAGACTTTGGGACTTACAGACACAAAGCTGGATTTTTGCCATAATACATTAACCTAGTGCAATTAGGTTATGTGTTTCATCATTCTATTTGGATTATAATTTTGTAACCTTACCCTAGTACAATTGGGTCAAGGATTTCATTAGTATATTAGGATTTGGTTATTTATTTTATTAGTTTAGTAGGAGTAGGATAGGAGTATTATAAATACCCTATCATGTTAGAGATTTTAAAAAGGAGGAGAGACATTCTGACAATTCATTCATCTCCTTACAATTAAGACATCTTCCTACAACCCATTCTCAATTCTTCATTCTTCTACTCTTAAATTCCACAACAAGAGAATCGTTACTTGCTACGGAATCACTAAAACCACACGCCAAACACCTACTATTCACGCCATCCACCATGCAAAACGTGATATCCTTCGCATTCATGGGTAACTAAATCTCTTAGTTGGGGTTATGGAAGCCGAATGAGTTACTATCTATAGCTATGAGTTTGTGAGTTCAAGACAAGTATATTGCTTATATCATTATTCTCTTCATCTTAAATCTACATTCTTTGCGGTTCAAACACAAGAACACGCCATTCTAACATCTAACCTGTTCGAGAGAAAGGTTATTTGTCTAGAAAAGAAGACGCATAGACCAACGCCAGTCTAACATCTGACTTGTTCGAGAGAAAAGTTATTTGTCTGGAAAAGAGATAATGTCAAGGTAGTAGGACACCCTTTCCTATTAAAAAGCTAGTGCCGTACCTGGACTAACTTCTTGGAGAATTCGTACCGTTAGTCACGCTTTAAGCTCGAGAGAGTTAAAGTGAAATAGTCCTTGTTTAGGTCGAGAGACGCTTGGATTTACCATCGACTACAATTCTCTATAAGCAATTACATGTCAAGACTCTACACACTCATAGCCAATAGAGACATATACCTCAGAAGGTGGACATAACCCCAACGCCTCAATTCTCATTGTTTACAACACACGTGACAATCTCTCTTTATTTTGCTATTTTCAGTTCTTACATTCTTGTTTTGGTTACATACTACAATCCCCCCTTTCCTACGAGACTTGCACTAAAAGTCTAGTAATTTCTCTTGCTTGTTGGCCAAGCTATTCTCTGTGGGATCGATACCCAACCCAGGTTGGGTTCTATATTTGCTAACGACCGCTTTACACTCCCACGAGAGCTGTAGATTGAGCGTTATCAACTGTTTAAGCCTAAAAATTTTCTCTGGTACATCTATCCCTATGAATACATAATCTATTCAACCTGGATAACATTATCCCAACTCTACTACTACAAAATCCTGAGTT
>NW_025868013.1:0-7430 GCF_002878395.1 Capsicum annuum
ATTTCTTTCATATTCGAGTTCAAACCAAATCCATTAAGACCAAAAGGTCAAATCATTTAAAAGATCTCAAATATTCAACATCAACGTGCTTATAACACACACTTTCTCAAAAAAAAATTCTAATAGGGATTCATGACCCAAATATCAAAATCATGATAAATATCGTTCAAGATTCATGCTTTATATCACCACACATGTAAATTCATCATTCAAAATCACAAACATCAAGATTTTATAATAATCATCATAAGATATGAGTTCATGCTTCAAATTCATAAAAATCAAATAAAAATCGTTCCTTTGTAAAGAAAATTACTTTTGGGCACAAGAACGAAAGAGAGTTCTTGTTAAAAAAACCCCACATACCTAGAATGATGAACTTTAGATCGATACTCATTTTTGAGAAGTTAATCGTGCCTTTGAATGATGGTTCTTGGGGTTCTTGAACTAGGAACTTGGAATCTTGAATAAATTTGCAGAAGTAAATGGTGAACTTTGGAGGTTCTTGAAGTTGGATATAGGAGCCTAGGGTTTTCTTTTTTAGGGAATTTGATGAAATATAACATATAATGCTTCTAATAGGCCTTAATATAGGGTTTGGACGGATTTTGGATGAGGGGGAATGACTAAAACGTCCCTAAAAATCAAATAATTCTCGAATCTGTCCTTTGGTGGACTGTTTTGATAGTCTGAAGTAAATCAACCATAACGTTTTACTCTGATATCCAAATTGGATGAAACCAATTTCATTAGAAAGTGTATTCTTATATCTTTCCGTTGATATATAGTATTTCATCCAGATTATTGTGTACGGGGATTTATGATCGTTTGAAATTGACCCAAAAATTCACTTTTTGTAGGCTCAAGTAGATCGATCATAACCTTTTGCTCCGACAGAAAAATTGGACGAAACTAATTTCATCGGAAAGAGGACTCGCAGAGCTTTCCGTTGATATATAGTAGATCACCCAGATCATTATGTACAAGGAGTTATGATCATTTAAAATTGGAGCAAAAATACGCCGGGCCTCAGTACTTTTTCCTGCACGTTTTACTGTTCACTACTATTCACAATTAATTGGAATGTTCATAACTCGTCGCTCGGGTGTCCTTTTTGAATGATACACATATCGTTGGAAAGCTTATTCGATACTCTACACAATGGTGGGTCATAATCTAAGACTTTCAGGATGGAATATTTGTAGTTCATTTTAGAAGATAGAACCTAACACGTTTACGCACAAAATTTCAACAAAAAATTTCCCGGGGTATTACATCATCCGCCCTTTGAAACATTCATCCTTGAATGACGCTAGACATGAAAAGATTAGATAGGGAATAGAGCATACAGCTGAAACCATTTGCTAGACTCATCACCACATCGTTTCTCACTCCAAATGCAACATAGAATGCATAAATTCAAGAAACTACAGCTGAACACATAATAAATGACAGCTGAACTGCTGCTACTTTTACCAAAAGTGCATGATTTAGGAAAGAACGGTACATTCGTCTTGATCGGAGTTCACAAAAAATAGGTGCGGGTACTTGGATCGCATATCCGCCTCAGCTTCCCAAGTTGCACCCTCAACAGATTGGTTTCGCCACAACACCTTGATCAAGGGAACTTCTTTGTTCCTTAGTCTTCGGAAACTGAAATCAAGAATCTCAACAGGAATCTCATCAAAAGAAAGATTTTCTTGAATGTCAGCACTCACAAATGAATCCACTACCACAACATCGCTAATATGCTTTCTAAGCATGGAGACATGGAATATTGGATGAATAGAGGACAACTCGGAAGGCAACTCGACCTCATAAGCTACCTTACCAACACAGCTATGAATTTTGTATGGACCAATAGAACGGGGACTAAGCTTCCCCTTCTTTCCGAATCTCTTCACCCCCCTCATGGGTGAAATTTTCAGATACACTAGGTCACCAACTTCAAACTCAAGGTCTCCTCCTTCAAACATCTGCATACGACTTGTGACGACGTTGTGCAGTTTTCAACCTCTCCCTAATCAACTTAACTTTTTTCATAGCCTCAAATACCGAATTAGGACCACTCACAGCCGCTTCACCCACCTCAAACCAACCTATGGGTGATTGACACTTCCTCCCATATAAGGCTTTAAACGGAGCCATTCCAATACTAGAGTGGAAACTGTTATTGTAAGCAAACTCTATCAACGGTAAGTGATCATCCCAACTTCCCTTAAAGTCAAGTGCACAAGCTCTCAACATATCCTCTAAGGTCTGGATGGTCTGCTCAGCCTAACCATCGATCTGCGGATGAAAAGTAGAACTCAAAAGCACTTGGGTACCAAGACCCTTCTGAAAATCTTTCAAAAATTGCAAAGTGAACTAAGTACCCCTATCCAAAATGATCGACAAGGGAACTCCATGCAGTCTGACTAGCTCTCGGATATACAATCTAGCATAATCCTTAGCAGTATATGAAGTATGAACGGGCAAGAAATGAGTAGACTTAGTCAATCTATCAACCACAACCCAAATGGAATCATGATGGCATCGGGAAGGAGGTAAACCAATCATGAAGTCCATATTTATCTCTTCCTACTTCCAGGTAGGAATACTAAACTCTTGCATCATACCACCAGGTCTTTGGTGTTCAACCTTAACCTGTTGGTATGTTGCATACTTAGCTACAAACGCTGCTATATCTTTCTTTATGCCACTCCACCAATAGATTTCCCGCAAGTCTCGGTATATCTTGGTGGCACCAGAATGAATAGAATATCACGCCCCGTGTGCTTCTGCCATAATCCTCTATCTTAGATCATCAACATTTGGGACACACAATCTACCCTGCAATCTCAACAAACCATCTCCCCCTTGGGAGAAAACCTCTAATTTTTGGTCCTTGACTGACTCCTTCAGTTTGACCAAACTAGCATCTAAGTATTGGTTTTCCTTCACTTTCGAAACCAAGGAGGATTTGGAACTACTCTGAACCCCTATACTACCTTTAGCAGAGTCAAACAACCTTAACCCCAATCTACCCAAATGATGTACTTCACGAGCCAACTCTTTCTTACCTTCTACCACATGCGAAACACTATCCATGGACACTCTACTTAGGGCATCCACCACAACATTGGCCTTGCCCGGATGGTACAACATACTCATATCATAGTCATTTAACAATTTTAACCATCGTCTCTGCCTAAGATTTAATTCTCTCTAGGTAAACACATACTGCAGACTCTTATGATCAGTGAAAACATCAACAAGGACACCATACAAATAGTGTCTCCAGATTTTCAAAGCAAGCACAACAGCAGCCAACTGAAGGTCATGGGTGGGGTAATTTTTCTCATGGGATTTTAACTGTCTAGAAGCATAAGCTATCACCTTACCCTTCTGCATCAATACGCAACCCAACCCAACTCTCAAAGCATCACAGTACACCACAAAACCATCAACACCATCAGGCAAAGTCAAAACAGGGGCTGAAGTTAGTCAAGTCTTCAACTCCTGAAAACTCTTCTAACAAGATTCGAACCACAAGAACTTCACTTTCTTTTGGGTCAACCGAGTAATAGGAGATGCTATAGAGGAGAAACCCTCAACAAAACAGCGGTAATAGCCAGCTAAACCCAAGAAACTTTGTATATCAGTCAGAGAAATAGGTCTAGGCCAATTTCTAACAGCTTTGGTCTTTTGGGGATCAACTCTAATACCCTCTGAAGAAATGATATGACCCAGAAAAGCAACTGACCTTAGCCAAAACTTATACTTACTAAACTTGGAAAACAACTTGTGATCTCTAAGGGTTTGCAAGACAGTTCAGAGATGATCAGAATATTCATCCTCACTATGGGAGTACACCAGTATATCATCGATGAACACTATGACAAACATATCCAGATATGGTCTGAACACTTGATTTATGAGGTCCATGAAAGCTTATGGGGCATTAGTTAACCCGAAAGACATAACAAGAAACTCAAAATGGCCATAACGAGTTTGAAAAGCGGTTTTTGGGATGTCACACTCCTTAACTATGAGTTGATGATAGCTGGAACGAAGGTCTATCTTTGAGAAATAACTTGCACCTTGCAAATGGTCAAAAAAATTATCTATTCTCGAAAGGAGGTACTTATTTTTTATGGTGACTTTATTCAGTTGGCGGTAAGAGCACAAATGAACATACGCAAAGAGACATCTTTCTTTCTCACAAACAACATAAGAGCACCCCAAAGAGAAACACTGGGCCTTATGAAACCCTTATCTAGTAGATCTTTGAGTTGCTCTTTCAACTCCTTAAGTTCTGCAGAGGCCATACGGTAAGGAAGAATAGAAATGGGCTGAGTATCGGGAAGAAGATAAATCCCAAACTCTATCTCTCTATCAGGAGGTATCCCTGGGAGATCATCTGTAAAGACATCAAAAAACTCATTGACTACGTTAACAGACTGGAGAGTTGGAGTCTCAAACTTAGTGTCTTTGACTCTAACCAAATGGTAAATACACCCCTTGGAAATAAGCTTTCTAGCTTTGAGGTAAGAGATAAAATGACTTTTGGGTGACACAGAATTCCCAGACCACTCAAACACAGATACACAGAAAAACTGAAACTTAACCATTCGGGTTCGATAATTAATAGAGGCATAAGAAGAATACAGCCAGTCCATACCCAGAATCACATCAAAATCTACCATGTCTAACTTAATCAGATCAGCCAACAAGACTCTATGAAGAGCGATAACAGGACACTTTTTATACACTTTTTGGGCAACAATTGAATCACCCACTGGGGTAGAAACTAGGATAGGATCAGGAATAATCTCAGGACTCATTTCAAAATTCACGGCAATCAAAGGTGTAACATATGAGAAACTGGATCCAGGATCCAACAAAGTATACACATCAAACTGAAATATATGAAGCATACCAGTAACAATATTGGGAGAGTCCTCCTATTCCTAGCAGTACTATAAAGCATAGAATCCATTCCGGCGCTACCCACCAACATTGCTAGAAGAGACACCCTGAGCTGGGGCTGGGCGAGTCGCTGGAACTGGAGCACTAATAGTCTGAGTCTGGGTCTGAGGGCGATAGTCACGACGCCCTTTTCTATCCTATGGACAATCTCTAACTCTGTGACCCATTTCACCACACCAGAAACAAATCCTCTTCTCACCTCAACACTCACCCGAATGAGCCCTACCACAGTTAGGACACAGGGGACGATTTGGCTTACTGCCAGCACTGTACTGGGACCTGGATTCATATGACCTGCTACCTTGCTCCTGCCTATCTCTAGGCACGAGAGCACTAGAAGATAACGGTGCTAATATAGAAAAATGATCCTGATACTAAGGGTGACTCCCTCCCTACGATCTAGTCTGAACCTGTCCGTGCTGTTCGGACCTAGCTCTCTTATTCCCTTTTAATCTATCTCTCTTCTTAATCTTGTCTGCCTCAATCTATTGGGTGTGAGTCATCGACATAGAAAGATTCATCTCACTATTCAGCATAGCATACCTACACTCCTTAACCACATAACTAGATACTCCAGTCACAAACTTACTCATACTAGCCCGATTATCAGCCACTAAGTCAGGAGCATACTTGGCCAACTGATTAAACTTTAGACATTACTCTCTAACAGTCATAGAGCCCTGTCGTAGGTTCATAAACTCTTCCACCTTCGCCTCCCTCATCATCAAAGGGAAAAACTTATCTAGGAATGCATCTTGGAACTCTTGCCAAGTCGTAGGGACGGCTCTCTCACCTCTACCTTTCCTCCAAGAAACAACCCAGTCGTAAGCGAGGTCTTTCAACCTATATGTAGCCAACTCCATACTATGTTCCTCAGATACATGCATCACCTGAGTAATCTTCCGTACCTTTTCTAAAAACAACCATAGATCCTTATCAGACTTGGACCCATAGAATTCTGGAGGATACATCCGCATGAAGTCACAGATCCTGGCAGTAGCTGAATCACCTCCCTGCTACTATGGAGCCAGGGATGGGTTTTCCTAAATATTTGCAGTAACAGCTTGGGCCAGCGCTTGAAAGGCTGCTCGAAATTCAGTATGGGACACATGTTCATTTAATGGGTTAGTAGGTTGAGGTTGCTGAACATCATTATTTCTTCTCACATGATGTGGAGGCATATTTCTGAAAGAGGAGAGCACGAATCAATAGCAGAGAGAGACTTTAAGCATGATAGACTTTTAAAAGAAAGAATCACACTTTTTCCTAAAACGTCTTGTAGCCTCTTGCTCATAGATGTGGTGCGCTACACACCGATGATCAAAACTCTACTTAACGTGGCTTGTCAGACTTCCTAGGACACTATAAAACCTTAGTCTTTTATACTAAGTTTGTAACGCCCCAAAAATGGGTCCCAGAGCGTCAAACGGTGCTTGAGGCTACAAGTAGCCCTAAGCTAACCCTTTGAGCCATTTTTATTCACTTAAAGACAAATCAACGGGGTTTCCATAAATAACCCTCAAATATCAACAGTGTAACCATCATTCAAGAATAAAAGAATTTCAGAAAGATAACAAAATATGACTTATTAGTCAACTCCCAATATCTATACTAGTCTAACAAGCCTCTAAGAAAACTAATAAAACCAGCGAGCCATTGAGATATGCCCCAACTGACTCATACTCAATTATCAAATGCAAATAATTCTGTGAAATCAACATCAGACATTACGTCCTCGGAACATGAGGACTCACCACAAAAGAGGATGTAGAACAGCGTGCCTAAAGAATCACTGTCGAACCTAGAACTGAGCACCTAAACCTACATTCCAAAAAAATACAGCCCACATCCGAAGATGTGGATCAGTACCATGGAAAGGAACCGAGTATATGAGGGTGAATGAGTTCTATAAACATCATCATCATAAATATTTATAAGAAATATGTAGGATGTATGAAAGACTCACATAGCCCGAAGAAAATCATCATAATCATGAGAGGATGAAATAAGTATAATAACACATGCGAGTAATCATATAATTTGTCAATCACTTTCAGTTCATCAAGAATATCAATTCTCATAATGAAAATATCATTCAAATCTTTTGAAAGAATAACTTTCACAATTCAACTTTCAAATCACTTCACCGTTCAGCATAGACACAAGGAAACACAAACACATTGGGAGATCCTATAACCGACATAAACCATGTGAAGTACATGGTTTCCAAAGTACAACCCACATTTGGGAGAGACGTCCTATCCTTGCCATCAGAGTAGGACTATCGATATCAAATCCACCCAAACTAGTGATTACTTTATAAATCAGCCTCAGGCTCACTCCTACGGGGGCACATAGTTCTAGGAAAGTAAGGTCTCTTTATACCTCCCACTCAGTGCCAAAGATTTCTCCCGGACATAGCTCAGATCATTTCAAAGACAATCCATAACAAAACAATT
>NW_025868014.1:0-4156 GCF_002878395.1 Capsicum annuum
ATTCTCTTTGTGCTGACCCCCATCTACTATTCTATTCAGTTGCAGAATCTGGTCAACAGGTAAAGGAGTCCTTATAGTTCAAGGTCTTGTGTTGGTTGTTTTAGTTTAGAGACTCTGTACCTTCTTCTGTCGGCCATATTAAGTGGGATGGTTGGGAGTCATGATCCGTTTATGTATAGGCAATATTAGTAAAGGCTTCATAGACAGTAGTAGTGGTTGATGTATTCAGTCTCCTTCTTGTATATGTATATGTGTCAGTAGAATTTTCACCTTGTAATTACAATATTGAATTGAACAGATTTTGTATTGAGATATTTTCAGCTTCATTCTCTCAAAATTATGTTTTAAATCAGCTATTTTTGAGTTATACTATGAAAGGGTTAGCTTGGGGTCACTTGTGACCCTAAGCACCGTGTGGCATCTCGAGACTCGATTAACGGGGCATTACAAACTTGGTATCAGAGCACAGAGTTCAAGTGTCCTAGGGTGTTTATGAAGCCGTGTCTAGTAGAGTCTTGCGGAACGATATGGAGACATTTGTACTTTTCTTTGAGAGGCTATAAGGCATTTAGAAAAGGTTGCTGTTCTTTCAAGTCTTGAATCATGCAATAAGTTTAAACCAGATAAGCTACCAAATTTCTTTTCAGAATCTATAAGTGACAGATTGTACTTTTCTATCTATTTGCTATTCTTGAGATAGTATGAGCAGCAAGTCTCGGTTCTTTCCCTGATAATGTTTTCAGACTGATTAGCAAAATGTTTTAGAAGTCTCATAAAAGTGGCTTCAGAAGATCCTCCCAGTGTGTTATAAGTTCCTGAAGTTTCATGTTATATCCTCTTCTTTATGACTTATTCATCTAAGACTGAATAGATGTGTACTCCTTGATCATCGAATATGGTATGCCAAGTTCCTATCTCCTGTAATCTTGTTATCATCATTCTATTGAAAAAAAATGAAAGTCTAGTGAAGCCGTGTGGGGCTCTTTCGATTCACTAGCATAGCTGTTTTGTTATTCACCTCAAACTTTTTTTCAAAACTCATATTCAAAGCATAGTGGAGCCGTGTGTGGCCTATTTCGATCCACTAGCAACTTGTATTTCATCTTGTTCCTTGTGCTGGCTGAAAATGTGGGATTTGGAGGTGTAGTAGTAAGAAGGATGGTAAGTGTGATTTGTTGAGCATAATTATGGCGGAATCCATTTTTTCATATATTTGGGGTTAATAGGGAGTGATATATCCTTGTGTGTTAATTTTGTGATGTATTTTGTTCGAGGTATGAAATAGGTATTGACGGTATTGTATGCCAGAGAGTATAGGTTAGTAATGAAAGTACTTGGTGGGTGAGTGTTGTTAAATTATGCCGTTACCGGATTGCAAGAGGAAGTTAAGTTAAGGCGTAGAGAGCTATGAACTAATTTAAGTTGTGTATGAAGGATAAATAGTAGTGACGGGTGAAAGAAGGACGTGTTAATGGATTGTGAATAAGATAAGCTATATGATTATGACCAATTATTATTGTTATGAAGTTTAAATAGGCTAACATTTGTTGAGGATTGTGTTATAGTTTCTAAGTGGAAATTTCGTGCGAAAAGTTTTAAGTTATATTGTGTGCTAAAAGTTAAGTTTGAATGATTGGTGACCGTGAAGGTGACCGTGATGATTTCTTGATTAATGGTATTAGTTGTTAGGAAGTGATCTAGTAGGCTTGAATAGTGGATATAAGAGCCTAAGTTTGGTTGATTCGTGATTAAGTTTGATGTTGTGTTTATGATGAGAAAGTTTACCCAAGATATTATGGGACTGCTTTAATTTCGAGGATTAGTGTATAACTGTAATGGTTGAGCTACTTAGATGTGATTTTGATTCTTATGGTTTAGAAATATAAGTTTACAAACGTGATTTTAATAAGCGATGATAGAGGTAGTGCGGTCCGTTAAGTTGAGCGTTAGACTCTAAGATTGAAATTCCGAAGTTGAGCTGAAAGCGTTGAAGCTCTAAATGGTGTATGCTTATTTTGAGCTAAAGTGGTAATGTGAAGTAAGATTGAGATTAAGCTTTCATGTGTATTGTGGTTAGTTGAAGTTTTAAGTGGTTATCTTGAGGGATTGTGGTGTACATGTTTCAGATTCTGGAAGATAGTTATACTTCAATTCGCAAACTTCTACTAGACGATCTTTGTTTTCCAAGTATTCCAGCTAAGTCAATCAGAATCGTATAGTGTACCTTTTCATTTATCATGTCATCATGTTATCTAAGGATCTTAGGAATGAAATTATTTCCATATAGAGCATCTCAGTAGTTACGAGTATACCTCTATTCGTGCGTCATGCATATGAGCTAATTCATAGGTGCCTCGTGTACAGTCTTAGTGACCCTATGAAATAAGTGTTGTAGAGGAACATATAGTCCCAAGGGGAAGATACCCCATGACTTCTTAAAGCTTCCGTGTTTTAAACACATCTAGTTCATGCTCAAGTTATCATTACGATCCTTGAATTGGCTATTGTTGCATACGCATCATACATTCCAGAGTCAGTTCAGCTAGATATTTATGTGTCAGATATGCATGTTTAGTGTGAAACCTAAGAAACTGTAATTCCAATCGTGCCGATATGTCTCAGATATTTGCGTCCCTTAAGAAGGACAGTTGATCAGTGCTTTTATCATATCAATCGACATTTGAGGACGAATGTTTCCTAGGGGGTGATAATGTAATACCCCAAAAAATTTTCTTATTAAAGATTTCGTGAGAAACGTATCGAGTTCTACGCTTTAGAGTGATCCATAAATTTTCTATGTAGTATTTCTAATATGTTGACCTAACATTGCGTAGAGTATCGAATAAGCTTTCCAATGATATGTAGATCATCAAAAACGGACACTCGAGCGATAAGTTACGACCATTCCAATCGAACTACGACCATTCCAATCGAACTGTGAACAGTAAAACGTGCAAGAAAGAAAGTACTGAGGCCTGACGTATTTTTTCCCCAACTTTAAATGATCATAACTCCTTGTACATAATGATCTGAGTGATCTACTATATATCAACGGATAGCTCTGTGAGTCCTCTTTCCGATGAAATTGGTTTCATCCAATTTGTCTATCGAAGCAAAACGTTATGATCGTTCTACTTCAGCCTATTAAAAGTGAATTTTTGGGTCAACTTTAAACGATCATAACTCCTCGTACACAATGATCTGGGTGAGATACTATATCAAGGGAAATATATGAGAGTCCTCTTTCTAATGAAATTAGTTTTATCCAATTTGGATATCGAAGTAAAACGTTATGGTTGATCTACTTCAGACTATCAAACTAGTCCACCAAAGGATAGATTCGAGAATTATTTAATTTTTAAGGGCATTTTGGTCATTATGCCTTCACTTCATGGACGAAAATTGTTCATTTATACCTATATTGAGCCATTAAATTCATGTTCTTCCATCAAAAACATTGAGATAACCAAACCCTAGGTCCATTTTGAGCTCCAAATATCTTTCAATTTCACCGTAGAAATCCAAAATTAATCCGATAAATGAACTCCTCATTTCAATACCTTCGAGGAGCACCCATTATTTATCCGAACAGGATTCCATAATCAAGAAGTCAATTTCAAGGTATGTGGGGTTTTGAACAAGAGCAATCTTCCGTTCTTGTGCCCAAAGCTTTAATTTTATTATGGTTTTACATGATTTTGCAAGTGAGATTATGTCTAAATAATTCGATTATGAGATTATGATGGTTGAATGAATAAACTTTGATTTATATGATTATCTCAATGTTTTCATGATATGATTTAATAATTATCATTGCGAATTACAAACTTTTACCATGAGGTGGTATTTTGAATGATTTTAGGACGTATGTCGAGATGGTATCTTGGAATAATATTTTGAGATATGTGTCAAGCTTTATGCTTCCCAATGACGATTTGAATTATTGAATATATATTTGAGCCATGAGATGTCATAATATCTATAATTGTAAATTTCATATTTTTATTTTGAATGATTTCGAGATATATGTTGAGATGGTATTTTGGAATGATTTTGAGATTTATGATAAGATTAAAGCTTCTTTATGACAAAATTGAATCATTGAGCACATTGAGATATAACATTTGAGATGTTACCATGAGTCTTGATATTTTCT
>NW_025868015.1:0-1091 GCF_002878395.1 Capsicum annuum
AGTATGGTCAACCCAAAAAACTTTTCTTTCTATCAAAGGAAGAAGTTATTGCATGATGTGATGCATTACTTTTGGGATGAGTCATATCTTTTTCCGAAATCTATAGACAATATTATAAGAAGATGTGTGCCGAAAGTGGATGTATTGTGCATATTGGAAGCATGTCATGCTTCCTTAGTCGGGGGTCATCACGCCGGTGACCAAATGGATAGGAAGTTATTGTAAGGTGGCTATTATTGGCCAATATTGTTCAAGGATGTCCATGATTTTGTGCTGAAATATGACTAATGCCAGAGGCAGGGGTCGATCTCTAAAAGAAATAAGATGCCCTTGACTAAGATACTTGAAATGGAATTATTTGACGTCTGGGGCAATGATTTCATAGGTCCTTTTGTGAGCTCGTATAGGATGAAGTATATTTTAGTTGTTGTTGACTACGTCTCAAAATGGGTTGAAGCTGTGGCCTTGTCTGGTACTAAAAGGAAGAGGGTTGTTGCTTTTCTCAAGAAGAACATCTTCTCTCGCTTTGGAGTACCACGTACTATCATAAGCGATGGAGAATCTCATTTTTGTAAGAAAATTTTTCAGCAACTTTGGAAAAATATGGGGTAAAATAGCACAGAGTGGCTACTCCATACCACCCACAATCCAATGGGCAGGTGGAGGTATCAAATTGTGAGATTAAAGCCATCCTAGCCAGAATGGTGAATGATAGCCGGAAAGATTGGTCTCGAAACATCGATGATGCCTTGTGGGCATATTGGACTACTTTAAAGAAACCCATTGGCATGTCACCATTTTAGCTGGTCTTTGGAAAAGCTTTTTACCTACCAATAGAGATGGAGCAGATGGCCTTATGGGCACTTAAAAGGTTGAATCTGAATTGGAAGAAAGCAGTATAGCTGAGACTGGGGCAATTGAATAACATGGATGAATTCTATCTCAGGGCCTATGAATGAGTAGATCTGTATAAACAAAAGATAAAAAAGTACCATGATTGGATAATAGAGAAATGAGAATTTCAAAAGGGTGATTTGGTGTTTTTGTTCAATTCCTAACTCGAATTGTTCCAAGGTAAACTAAAATCTAAG
>NW_025868016.1:0-3797 GCF_002878395.1 Capsicum annuum
TTATTATGAAAAATAGATGGATCCTTTTTAGTGATGGCATGTGGTGTGTTATTAGTTTTAACTAGTTTAATCGTACGTGCCTCTCACGTATAATGTTTGATTATTTAAAATTAAATAATTTTTTATCGCGGAGAATTTTTAAAACGTGTAAAAGTTCAAACAACTTTCAAAAATCTTTGACACTTTAATATAATAATCTATATCTATATCTATAATCTATAATCTATCTATAATATATTAAAAGTATGAAGACCTTAGAAAAGTGATTTGAACTTTTTTCCCTTCGCTAAAATATTTTACAACAGACAAAATCATCTTTTCACAATTTTCTTAAAATTATTATTTATTAAAAATAAATTTTCTAATAACAAAAAAGGGAAAAGAAAAACAAGTAGTTTATTTAAGGTAGAAGCCTCTAAAGCTAATATAAAAAAAAACGGTACTAGATGTTTTTTTAGTTTTCCATGTTTATAATTTTTCTTTTTTCTTTTTCTTTTCTTAATTTGGTTGTTGTTTATAAAAGGAAAATAAATAGAGGGAATTCCATTTATTTTGAACAAGGAATATCAACCTTGATTTTTGATGCATAAATACATTGGCTGCAATTTTTCTATGTTTAAATGAGATAAATCAATTTAAAGAAAAATTAGAAATAAATACAATAGATGTTGAAGAAACAGATAATTATGATTCAGAAGATAGTGAAACATATACAGAAATCTTAACAAATACAAAAAATTTAGAAATCAATGAAAAACAAGAAGTAATTAATGAAGAAAACTTAGAAAATAGAAACATAGAAATAAATACTCTTGATAAAAATGAAGATGGAAATATAATACCTAGAACATCAGAAATAAGAAAACTTACATATTATAAGAATAAGTTTAAAAGATATAATCTAAAGGATGAATATGACAAATGGACACCAAAACAAATAGTTAATAAAAATTATAACCTTTTAGACTTAGATTGTGTAATAGATACAGTAAAAACAATACAATTATGAATAGGATATATGACAAAAAAAATTATTAGATAATAATATAAATGTAACAGATGCACCAGAATATATAGAAAGAACACTAATAGGAACAGTGAAATTATGATTTTCAAATCTAACTGAAAATAGTAAAAAGGTATTAAGAACTGGCAAACCTACAGAAGAAACATCATCAACAACTACAACTAAATTAACACCTATAGAATTATTAAAAAAAATATGAAATAGCTATAAAAGACGAATTTAGCAGTATGACAACAACAGAAGAAGAACAAAATGAAGAAAAAGATATAAATAGGAATTTAATGTCAAAATTAGCAATATGTAATATGTGTTACATAGATGAATACACTTGTGCATTTAAAGAATATTATTATAAAGCAACATATAATACAGAAGAAAGTAAAGAAATAAGAAAATTATATGTAGTAAATTACCTGAACCATTTAGTTCAAAAATAATAAAAAGTACAGTAGATACTCTAGGAGCAAGAATAAAATTTTTACAACAACGGTATAGAAACCTATGTGAAAAATATAGAGAAAAAATAAAAATGGAAAAAACATTAATAAGAAATTTACCATGTTGCAAAGATAAAATAGCACCTCAATTTGGACTCGAAGAAAGATATTATAAGAAAAGAAAAAGACATAAGAAATATATGAAATACAAAAAATTAAAATATAAATATAAGAAACCAAGAAAAAGAAATTATGTAAAAAATTATAAACATAAAAGATTATATAGGAACAAGAAATCTATAAAAGAATCTACTTGTTATAATTGCGGAAAATTAGGATATTTAGCTAGAGATTGTAAATTACCTAAAAACTTAAAAAATAAATAAATATTAGAAATAAAAATAGAAAATACAGAATATATGCAGATAGATTATATAGATTACAAATTAGAAAGTGAAGATAGTATATATGAAATTTCAGAGAATGAAACAGATAATGAAATAGATAGTGAATTAGATGAATTAAATGATTGAAGAAGATATAAGAATAAACCAAATAACTGAAGAAGATATAAAAATAATAACAAAGGAAGAATATTTAAATAAAGAAGGAACAGATCAAAAAATAATATTTGATAGTCATATATTTGATGAAATAAAATGAAAAGAATTAAATTTAAATGTAGAAAAAATATTTAAAAACCAACAATAAAAAATATATTTAGTAGAAGAAAAGAAGAATACTACGTAGTAAGTCAAAAAGAACATGTAATAGATTGTAGATATGTAAAAGGAAGAGCTAGTATACCACTAGTAACAAAAAAAATAATTAATAAAGAAATAAACGATATAAAAAGTAAAGACCCAATAAAATATGTACACCTTGGAGGAATAGAGATATTGATAAAAGCATGTTTTAGAGAAGGAATAGATACACCAATAGAATTATATTTAGCAAATGATGGAATTATAAAACCTATGGAAAAAAGTATAATAACTGCCATAAAAGGAAATTTAATATACCAAAAATTTAAATTTATAATAAGTGTAAATTATTCAGTAGTAATAACAGATAAAAATATAGATAAATCATTAGTATTATATTGGAAAATATCAGGAATAGAACTAACCCCACGAAGTAAAATATTTACAGCAAGATGTAAAAATCTATATGTATTAACAACAAAACATAAAATAACGGGAAAAAAATAAAATTAACAAAATACAAATAGAAAGTACTTTCGAACAATTTGTAAAAATAATTGATAATAATGATTATAGTTATAGAGACATAAATATAGAAGAAAATTTAGAAATAATAAATGATAGAATAAGTACAACAAAAAGAATAGCTTATGAAAAACCAGAATCATCAAGTTCATCAAAAAGAACAAGTTATGAAACAAGTTCAACAACTAATTTAAACCAATATTACATAATAGGAACAATAAATGAAAAAGAATATTTAATACTCTTAAATACAGGACAAGAAGAAAATTATATAACAAGATATCTAATAAAAAAAAAGAAATAAAATCTAACAATAATATATGCCCAGATCTACCAAAGAGCTTAATAAACACTAAAAATATAGCAGAAAAATAAATAACAATAGGAGTTAAAAAAATAAAATAGAATTTGAAATAAAGGAAGAAATGCAAAAAACAGACATAATATTAGGAATAAAATAGCTAGAACAAGTAAAATCATATAATATAGAGCATACACAATTATCTATAACATATAACAGAGAGAAATTATTCTTAAGAAGAGCTTTAACATGATATGAAAATATATGTATTAATGAAGATAGTAGTAGAAGGGTATTACAGTAGATATTATACGCCTATGATAGATACAAGAGCAGAAGCTAATTTATGTAGATATAATTGCTTACCAAAAAGTAAATGGGATAAATTAGAAACACCAATAATAGTTAAAGGATTTAATAACGAAGGAAGCTTAATTACTTATAAAGCTAAGAATGTAAAAACACAAGTATGAGATAAAATATTAACAATAGAAGAAATCTATAATTATGAGCTAACATCAAAAGATATACTTTTAGGAATGCCGCTTTTAGATAAATTATACCCACATATAATAACTAGAACGGATTGGTAGTTTACAACACCATGTAAATAGAAAGTAAGAGCAAAAAGAGTTACTAATAAAATAAGAAAGAAAACTAATTGGATAGAAGAAAGTGAAAAAATTATATAAAAATTAGAAAATATAAAAAATACTGAAATATAATAGAACTAGTCGTATTTTCAATAAATAAAATGGAAATAACTATATTTTCAATAAATAAGATAGAAATAATTAAGAAAA
>NW_025868017.1:0-1940 GCF_002878395.1 Capsicum annuum
TTATTATTATTTTTATTTTTTGTTTTTGATTTTTTTTCTATTTTTTTGTTTTTTATTTTTTCTTTTACTATTCTATCTCTATTTTTATTTTTAAAAGACAAATATCTATATCATATATACATATTCAAAATATATACAAAATAAATAGACATACAGATCTTCATATGTATTTATGGTAAAAACCATACATATATATCTGCATTTATATTTACAAAAATACATATCTGACTTGCATGTATATATAAATATATAGGACACAAAATCTCTATAACAAAAATGGCAATTATATACATATACATATATAGGTAATAAAAAATATATGATACATATCTTAAACAGTACAAGAAAATAATTAAGTACATATGTGACCCTCTAAAATGACGTAGTATGTACAGTTCAAAGACAAATCCAACACCGTATAAAATACATATAGCTCTGCATATATATTTACAAAATATATACCTGATTCATACGTATATTTTTATTTTATATGAGTCACCTTTGTATTTCACAAATACATATGAAGATACATAGTATAGTTATGTTTGTTATTATTTAATATGAATATGATATGTATTTCGTAAATACATATGTATATTTTGTATCGTAAATACATATCCAGATCTGTATGGCTATGTATTTTGTATGTTTTTTTAATATGTATATGTGATATGCATATTTGTCTTTTCAAAATAAAAGTTAGAAGAGTTAAAAAAAAAAAAAGGAAAAAAACAAAAATATAAAAAGAAAAAAATGAAAAAAAGAGAAGTGAAAAAAGAAAAGAAAAGAAAGAGAAATAGAAGTGTAAAAATAAAATAAAACAAAAAGAAACAAAATAAAATGGAAAATAGAAGAAGAAAACAAAAAATAGAAAAAGAAAAAAAGATATGAGAAAGGAAAAAAAAAGTGAAAAAGGAAAAAAAAAGAGAAATAGAAGAGAGAAAATAAAGTGAAAAGATAAAAATAAAAAAGAAATCAAAATAAAATAATAAAATGATAAAAAAAAATAAGATGAAAAAAAAACTAACAAGAAAAACAAGGTAGAGATATAAGAGAGTGAAAGACAGTAATGATATTTTATTTTGAAATCTTGAAGATCATTGAGATAATTATCTTTAAATATGAAAAAGGAAAAAAAATGAAAAATGAAAAAAAGAAGAGAAATAGAAAAGAGAAAATAAAGTAAAAATTAAAAAATAAAAATAAAATAAAATAAAAAATAAAATATTAAGAAAAGTAAGATGAAAAAAAGGGTAAAAAGATATGGCTATATTTGGGGGATGTGAAATAGTGGAGTGAAAATAGAAAAATTTAAAGTAGTGAGAGTAAAATATGGACTTATCTAGTTAATGAGTAAAATAATGCTACTCTTGCTATAAACTGTGATTTTACAAAAGTGTTGTTATTTATTGTAATTATGGTCTTAAGTATGCCACTTTCTGTAATTTTTTCTTTTCAAAATCGCTTGATTCAACTTTGATGTTTTATACAAAAAGTGACATTTTCGCAAAGTTAGTCTTTTAAGTTAGTCGAAATATCTTGTTTAACCATTTTAGAATGGAGGTTCCTAAGTGCCTTAAAACCCTTCTTAGGACGTTAATTGAACCCTGTACCCATTTTCTCTAATTTTAATGATTTATTTATGTTTTCGAACCTTTAGAATTCATTCAAGTTTTCTTGATTTTTCTATAAAAATTAAGTGGTGACTCTGTATTTTTTCTAAAATTATTTTGATATTTTTTTAAGTTTTGAAATAATTTAAGAAGTCGAAAAATATTTTCTCACAAATAATTTGTCTTTCTTTTGATAAAATCTGAAAAGGGATAAAACACTTGTATTCATGTCTCGGAGAATTCATGTCTTATATCATGCTTGGTTCTAAGAAAATGTGCTTGGAAAAAAGGGACTAGTCCAATCTGGACAGCTTACATCAGTGGGCC
>NW_025868018.1:0-1060 GCF_002878395.1 Capsicum annuum
AAAAAAATAGAAAAAAAATCAAAAACAAAAAATAAAAATAATAATAAAAAAGAAGTGAAAAGGGACAAAAAAGAAGAAAGAGAACTAGAAACTAGAAATAGAAGTGTAAAAACAAAAGCGAAAATTTCTTTTAAAAAAGAAGAAGATAAAGAAAAAAAATATGAGATAAGGAAAAAAAAGAAAACGGAAAAAGAAAAAAATAAATAAAAAACGAAAAAGTAAAAAAAAAAAGAGAAGTAGAAGAGAGAAAATAAAGCGGAAAGAAAAAAATGGAAAAGAAAACGAAATTAAATATAAAAAAAATGAAAAAACTAACAAGGATAAGTAGTTAGAGATATAAGAGAATGATATTTTGAAGATCATGAAAATAATAATATTCATATTTGAGTTTGATTTGAAAAAGGAATCGAGTTTGATTTGGAAAAAGAATCTACTAATATAAATAAAAGTAATTTATGAAAATTTAATTAGATGGTATAATTATTCCTTATTTAACTCAACTAATTTGAGCAAAACAAGAACAGTAAATCTTGTTGTATATGTATTTGTATAGCAACAATTTACTTAAATACAAAATACAATTTGCTATTTTTCGTAATTATAAAACTGTTGTTATAAAAATTGCAATTAATGCTCTATAATTGCTATTTCTGAATTTTTCCTTTTAAAAATCATTTTATTTCGTCAAGCTTTTAGGCTAAAGAAATTTTAAACAAAAGCCCAATTTTTAACAATATAATTTTAAAGAAAATAATAGTTTATTTCATTTTAAGGGAGGTTATATTTTTTAAGGAAAAAATGTAATTTTTTATGGTCAATGCAAATTTAAAATCTCGATTTTAACAATGATAGATTTTGAGAGGAATCATTAAGAAATATTTAATCAATTATGGAAGAGTTTAAACTTTTCAATTTAAGAAAATCCGTTTCTTTTATTGCTCGAGAAAACTCACTTTAACCTAAATGAGATTAATCATTACTTGAACAAACGAAAGTCATTTTAATGTGAAAAGGTTTGTGTTCAAAAAGATTAACATAAAGTCCATTTTGCTTCATAAAA